>NW_012101754.1:3923551-3932385 GCF_000951045.1 Mandrillus leucophaeus | reverse complement strand
TGAAAGACAGGATGCCAATGACAGCATCCACTGAAGATGAGCAGAGGAAACTGTAACCCTATGTAGCATATCTAACTGTGAGTTGTTTTAAAGGAGCCAGAAAAGTTCCAGGCTTAAAGTTGAAAAGTACAAGGAGCAACCCAGTGACAGAACAGAAATGTTTAGACTTCTTTTAATGTATATGGTATACTGAGAGACAAACTGCTTAAGAAAATGGTAACAGATAATTAATTTGGCATGATTTTTAAACAACTGAACGTTAAACAATACTTTTTAGATACTATGTTTTTCTCCCCCATTACAGAATATGAACTTCTCTCTGAAGAATACACAAACCAAGATCAAGACTGATTTGTTTCTAGGTTACCTCCATTGCTTGAGAACAATGGGCAATAGTCAGTTAATTTCTTTTTCTTTGTATGAGAAGAAATAAAAAGTGTATACAAATTTCTCTTTGAATTTCTCCCCTTTCTCTTTAGTTTCCTTAATGACAGTATATTTATTTTCTATTGCTGTGCAACCAATGACCCTAAAACTTACTGTTTTAAAGAAATGAAGACATGATCTGTCTGTAGGTCAGAAATGTGGCACCGTTTCCTGCACATCTCTGCAACACAAGGTCTCTGGCTTGGTTGCAGTTAACTGTCTGGCCTGTGATCTCCTGTGAGGTCTCCACTGAGGGAGGTACCACTTTCAACTTCACCAGTGTGATTATTGGTAGGCTCCTGTTGTTTAGGGACTGTTCAGTTGAGGACCTCAGTTTCTCTCTGGCTGTTGGCTAGAGGCACTCCACAGTTCCTTCCCATGTAGGTCTCTCCAAAGGCAGCTTCCTTCAGAGTGAATGAGGGAGAGGGTGAGAGAAAGCATCCGATCCAGAAGTTGTCATCTTTTTGTAACCTAATCTCAAAATGACAGGCCAAGCCTTCTGATGCATTCTTTCCATTAGCAGTTAGTTTCTAAGCGCAGTTCACATCTCAACTGAGATTACACAAGGATGTGAACACCTAGAGCTGGAACTCTTTAGAGATCAACTTAAGAGTTGCCTACTACAGGCTGGGCGTGGTGGCTTATGCCTGCAATTTCAGCACTTTGTTAGGCCAAGGCAGATGGATCACCTGCGGTCAGGAGTTCGAGATCAGCCTGGCCAACATGGTGAAACCCCATCCTGACTAAATACAAAAAAATTAACCAAGCATGGTGGCACATGCCTGTATTCCCAGCTACTTGGGAGGCTAAGGCAGAAGAATCCCTTGAACTCGGGAGGCAGAGGTTGCTATGAGCTGAGACCATGCCATTGGACTCCAGCCTGGGCAACAAGAGTGAAAACTCTGTCTCAAAAAACAAATAAATAAATAAACAAATAAATAAAGGTTTCCTACTACAATTTGTAATTTACCCCTCAATAGAAGCCTAAGCTCTTCAGACTGATTCAAACTGTATGATGTCTAATATCTCTTCTCATTTAATGTCCTCCTATAATTATTTGCAAATATGTTCTACTTTATAAAGGAAAAATAACTAATGGATACAAGGCTTAATACCTGGCTGATAAAATAATCTGAAAAACACACCCCTAAATTTACCTATGAAACCAACCTGCACATGTACCCCTGAACTTAAAATAAAAGTTAAAAAATTAAATAAAGTCAGAGTTCTAGTTAAAGACAAACACACAATCCAAACAAAAAACATTTTTAAAGTGAGGACAAATAAGATAGCATTATCTTCTGTTTTATACAGTGATTCTTAATAAACATTTATTAAACACCTAATAGCCAGGAGACACTTAAGACAGCTAGGATACTGAGGTAAATAAGATGCAGTAATTGCTCTGGAAAAGTTACACATACCATATGCATAAAAATGTACTCAGAATATCTATGCACTGTGATGCCGATGAAAGCATTTGGTACAAAAATTCAGGTAAGTATTTATAGAACATCTTAATATAAAATGTGATAAGTCAAAATATCAAGTTTAGATATGTTACCATATGTAAAAGTTATATTATTGACATATTTTACATAATTCTATACTATATATTTATAATTTATTTTACTTAACTATAAGCATGATTTTGGCAGTAACTTAAACTCTCAAAGGCGTTTCAGTAAATTGACAGACAAATTAAGTGACACAAACTATCAATCCAGCTAAATAATTGGTCAAGAAGTCAATTCTGTCAAGAAATATATTTGACTGAACTGGCTTGTTGCTTGATGAAGTTAATTTTTCAATTTATTCAACGCTTTTAAAGCAATTTTGTGTGTATGCGAACAGCTTTAGTCTGCTGATGAATTCCGTTTACAGTCTAAAGTAACTGACCCAAATGGAACTCTCTTTGATACTATTGCCTTAAATTCAGAAAAATCAGTGGTGTTCAAATAAGAAATAATAAACATCGCAACATGTTTTTGAAGCATGAGGAAGAATAATTTACGAGCCTAAAGCCCAGGTACAAACAATTATGCCTGAAATTGGTTAATTACAACTCAGAGATAAGTGGAAACTGTCCAATTGTAACCGGAACTACTCAATTGACTGCACAATTATCCAATTGCAGCAGTAATTATTGGCTGCTATAATTTTTCCTTCTAAAATAAATACCAATACATGTATTTCCAAACTCGAGTACACATCATTATACTTTAAAAATTTGGTTCAAAGCATTGCTAGTTCCTATCTTGAGGATTTTCTTGAAATCTAAAATTATACTTAAGATATAATTAATAATAATCAATAGGCTCAATATTATATTAGCATAATCAATCCTCTTCAACCTTTTATTATTTACTGAATAAATTTATAGATTAATTTTAGGTGAAAGAAGACCTCCAAAATTTAATCAAACACAGAACATTAATTTTTATTCAGTGAACCAGAGTCATGCTGACACCAATTAAACAGGGAATTTTGAAAATGTAAGTTATTAATATGTCTATTGTCACACAAGTTTGATCATGTAGATTTGAGTTACAAGATGATCCTGTAGCATTGAGCTCTTCAGGAATAAAAGGAAAAAAAATCCAACTTTGATTTATTGTTTTCACATACTAGCCACTCAATAAATAGTTAATGTATGTAATTAACTTGAACTAATTTCCCAAAGACGAGAATAGATAATTTAAATTTAATGACTTCACAAAGTATCAACTTCAGAACCATACTTTGATATTGAGTACAGCTCTATTTTCCATTCCATCTCCACCATTTTTCTTCCTCTAAGCATTTTGGGTATAATATTTAGAATCTAATGAGTAAAACAGCTTGAGAAGGGACTGTTGTTAATGCAAGATTTGTAAGAGATACCTGTCAAGGAAAGAAAGAGGGAGGGAAAGAGAGAGGGAGGAAAGATTGAAGGAAGGAAGCAAGGAAGAAAGAGAAGTCAGTTTTGCAAAGATAGCTAAAAGAAATATTTTAAAGTGAGCCTCATAGATTTTAGTTTGTACGTACAATAGTAATTTACGATGTCTATCAAAATGTATTCTATTCCAGGAAAATATTGAAGAAAATATCCCATTATCGCCTACTAATCTCTACTTGCAAATTCTGTAATTAAACAAATTTTAGCTTTATTTTAATCATTTAGTCACAAACATGCTTTTAGTGAAGATGCAGATGTCTGCTGTGCCATTATTTATTTGTGGAAGGCACCTGTGGTATTGGAAGGAGCAGGTGCCAAGAGTTCTAACATAATCAGTTGCTCACTTTAAATCTGAAAACTTGGATTAGCTGCTTAACTCCTCTAGCTCTGATTCTCCAGTCTGTGAGTTAATGGCGTTATCCCTGCTATGGGTTGAATTGTGTTCTCCCCAAATTTACATGTTGATGTCTTATCCCTCAGTTCTCCAGAATATGACCTTCTTCGGAAAGAGGGTCTTTTAGATATATTTAGTTGCATTTATACTGGACTCAGGTGGATCTACTAGTTCAATATGATTGGTGTCCTTATAAAAGAAGAATTTTGGATACAGACATGCATGTGGGGAGAAAAATATATGAAACTGAAGGTAGAAATAGGAGTTAGGCAGTAGAAACCAAGGGATGCCAAAGATTGCCTGTGAGTACCAGAGACTGGGAGGAAAGCCTGGGGAGTTCTTCCTCACCCTCCTCAGAAGAACCAGAACTGTCGACACCTTTGATCTTGGACCTCCAGTGTCCACAACTGTGAAACAACGTATTGGTTAAATAGGCCAGGCTGCAAGACCTTGTTATGGCACCCCTAGAAAGCTAAGAGTGCCTTTAACCTGTAGCTCTATCATTCTAAGAATTTGATTTTCTCTTCCCTCATCCTGGAGAGGCAGCAAGTATATTCCAGGCTAACTAGCAAGAAGACCATTGAAAATGGTAAACACACGGGGTATTTAATTTCTCTATCTTCAAATACCAATTTCGGAAAAGTCCTCTTGCCCATTTATTCAGCAAAGGAGAAAAAACTTTATGAAATTCTTGTTAATGAAGAGTATATTTGAATAGAAGACGTTTCTACGGCCCTGACCAAGTTTTGTGTTGATTTTTGATACTTGATTTGCAGATACCATTTTTTATTGCAGTAGTTGAATCTTATGAAGCCTTATATATAAAAAGAAATCTAAAAGAAGAACATATTCTTAAAGGAATCATCTCCCAAAGCATTCCCACTGTCTTTTTTCTTCTTTGATCCTGACATACTAATGCTTTTGTTTACCTATCAGCTTCACTTTCTCTCTGAAAAAAAGGAATTGTGCATAGAAATGTTGCTTAGTTTTATTTCTGAAAAAAAAAAAGGAGTGATGTATAAAAATGTTGCTTAATTCACTGATTCCCTAACAGTAAGAAGAATCAAGTGTTGTTTTAAATTAAATTTGAAATATATGGTCAAAAATCATAACAAAATAGAACTCTTCAATTCCTCAATTCAAAACCAGTAATTCATATTATGTAAGAAAAATCATCCTTGGAAGATGAAAATTCTGAGATTTGAATATATTTGGAATGTATGATGTTTCAGATCGTAGATATAGTAGACACCTATTTGGTTTAATTTGTTGGATTTATTTGTCATAGTTATATTTTATTTCTTAATAATTTGGTTTGGTTCAGAGTTCCATGGTTTATGTAACGTAATATTTAAATTCAAGTTGCCGCAACATTCTGTTTTTCATTGTCATACTCTGTCACTGGAAAGCTAAATGAGAACAAATTGGATATTTCACCACTGGGCATAAGAGTGATTCCCGTTGCCGGGTTTGCGCTCAGATCACGACATACAGGTACAGGTTTAGCATCCCTAAACCAAACATCTGAAGTCTAAAGTGTTCCAAAAACTTCTTGAGAGGCCGGGCGCGGTGGCTCACGCCTGTAATCCCAGCACTTTGGGAGGCCAAGGTGGGCGGATCACGAGGTCGGGGGATCGAGACCATCCTGGCTAACACGGTCAAACCCGGTCTCTACTAAAAATACAAAACACTAGCCGGGCGTGGTGGTGGGCGCCTGTGGTCCCAGCTACTCGGGAGGCTGAGGCAGGAGAATGGTGTGAATCCGGGAGGCGGAGCTTGCAGTGAGCCGAGATTGCGCCACTGCACCCCAGCCTGGGCCACAGAGCCAGACTCCATATATAAAAATAATAATAAAAAAAATAAAAAACTTTTTGAGCACCAACAGTGCCACAAGTGAAAAATCCCACCTCTGACATAATGTGACAAGTCACAGTCAAAACACAGTCAAGCTTTGTTTCATGCACACAATTATTTAAAATATCCAATAAAATTACCTTCAAACTGTGTGAATAAGGTCTATATGAACATAAATGAATTCTGTGTTCAGACTTGGGTCCCACCCCAAGATTTCTCGTTATGTATAGGAAAATATTCCAAAATCTGAAAAAATAAAAAATCTGAAAGCCTTCTTTCTGGTCCCAAGCATTTTGGAAAAGGGAAACTCAATCTGTGCTCACTTTATGAGAATGGAACACAAAATAAACCAAACTGATCATAGGAAATACAAGAAGGAAAAGCTTCTGTTCTCTCTGGGGAATATTATTTCAAAGTTCCTACTTGATCACATATTGCCACAAATTATTGCCAGTTTAGTTTTGAACATCAAGAACACATTAGCTCTATCCATGGCTAGGAGAAAAGTGTCAACAGCATTGATTACAAATATTTTCATGCCGAGACTGAACTCGGAGTACGACAGCAAAAAAGCCTTAAAGCGTGAAGTTGCACAGCTTCTCTGTGGTCGTCTGAAGTTGCTGTCAAACATGACATGAATTTGTTAATTCTGTTTGTGTATTTCAATACATATTTGTTGACCCCTGTTGCTACTGAGTCTGAATATGAGTAAAGCATTTACTTAAATTATATATCAAATAGAATGAATTCACATACCCAATTTTGACTAAATATATATGCATTTCTTTATAACTGATAATAGATGTAGTTTAAACCGGTGAGCAACTATTCCAATGGGTATAAAATGCTTACAGTCTTTCACAAAATATCCTAAATTAAAAACCTACAAGATGATAGGCCATATACATAACATGGACATGCTCACTGCACTGTGATATAGTCTGCTTTGACTTAAATGCTTAAGGATGGTAAATGCTAAAATCACTATTAGGAATACATTGGAGAGAAATCTTACAGCAGTTGGATTCCTCTTTAGTATTTTACATATAAACACGTTATACTAGAAGAAAGCACACAAAAAGTTACAGTATAGCTGTTTAATGTACTGCATATGATCCTTAAAAATAATGATTAGCTATTATAAAATCATTCCTTCATTATAGCACAATATATAACATAATAGAGGTAGAGAAAACATGAAAATTGTGTAATGTAAACAAAAATGAGAAAAGTTGAGTTTTCATGGTTTACGGGAGGGATTTACATAGTTTTAGGAATGAAGATACTTTATAATTTGTACAATAGTGACGCCAAAAAAAGCTAGTTTAAAACTCCACTTTTACTTATGGTTTATTTATTCAGTTAGCAAATATTTATATTCCATATATTTTGTCAGCCCTGTATTAGGTATTGGGACATACTAGTTAAAAGGCAGATTTCTTTACTCAAACAGTCTCAGGCCTAGTAAACAATGTAGACACCAGATGCTATGAGAGCTTATTGCAGGAGAACTTATCCCAGTTAGTGGCACTCTGGAGAACTTTTTCAGATGAGGTAATATAAGCAAATAATTTTAAAGCATTCTTATGTTTTGTGCGTTTCTTGCTTTATTAAATTATGAGTTAATTATTGTTTGGATCTTACAGTTTGATTCAATTAAAACACTTCTACTTAAAAATCAATAAAAAAATTATGTGCTGAAGATTTTTTTCTCCCCTTCATACTATTATTCTAAAGTATCCATCCCTGTGAACCACAGGCATCTATCCATTCTTTACGCTGTTAATGATAACAGGAAGGGGATACAATGATAAACGAAGGGGATACAAAACGTTAGAGCATTTCATAGTGAGACTTGGAAATGACTTTGAGACACGTGCTATTTTAACAAATAGCAAAACATATGCAATAGCAATAGCATTAAGTGAAACATAAATAGTAGCAATAATAAAAAGCTGCAGGAATTCAATTTGTATGTAACTTGAACGGTCAGGAAAGGATAGAGAATTTAAATCATGCTATCATCATGAGAATTAAACTAGTAAAGAAGACTGTGGAGACATTTCTGTGGGATGGCAATAAGGTTAACCAGATGACTTCATCAGTATTTTTGTTTTCTTGTTTTGGGTAGAAATAATTTTAGAGGAGGGCCAAGTGGAAGGCAAGACAGACGTCAGACAGTGTTAAATCATGGAGTCTGGTGAACTTCATTTTATATACCAATATTATTCAGTCTTCCACTTTTCACTAGAGGGATTGGGTTTTTGGCAAATTTATGGTACATTTAAAATTATTCTTGGAAGCCCAGCATGTGAAGCAATAAAATCTTAGCTATCTTTTGGAAGTAGCAATGAGATGCTGCTTCTCAACTTCTCAACTTCTTTCTTCTCTCAGAGCTCTAAGGAGGGCGATTCGAACATCTCTGCCTCTAGAGACTGAAGTGGACATGAAAGGGTTATATGTTTCTGTGTGTGTTTGATAGGATTTGGATAAAAGTCATAGAACTGCTTAGAAAGATTATTATAGACATGGGATTAAGGATGTATTAATACCAAGAGGTGGAAATAGGAATCCAATTAGATATTCACAAACATCCATTAAACTATCCTGAGAATGTTGACAATAGGAAAGTGAGAAGGAACTTATGAGTTCTTGATAATTTCCTAGCTTTGACAGTACCACGAAGTGGATATAGGATGAAGACTGGAAACTACAATCCATGCACCTAATTTTTAAAGTAGACAGAATAGAGGAGAGCTTCACATGACCTGATATTTAGGGATACATAACATTTCATTTAATCAGCTCGTACATCTTAAAGACTGGTGATACTAGAACTCTGTTGAAGGGAACTACGTATGCTAGGAAAATTAAGCCAGCAGTGATGCTTACATCAAGCTATAGAATACCTAAAAAATATTGGTTATTGATGGACATTTGGGTTGGTTCCAAGTCTTTGCTATTGTGAATAGTGCCACAGTAAACATGTGTGTGCATGTGTCTTTATAGCAGCATGATTGATAATCCTTTGGGTATATACCTAGTAATGGGATGGCTGGTTCAAATGGTATTTCTAGTTCTAGATCCTTCAGGAATTGCCACACCGTTTTCCACAATGGTTGAACTAGTTTACTGTCCCACCAACAGTGTAAAAGTGTTCCTATTTCTCCACATCCTCTCCAGCACCTGCTGTTTCCTGACTTTTTAATGATTGCCATTCTA
>NW_012101754.1:3897683-3922996 GCF_000951045.1 Mandrillus leucophaeus | reverse complement strand
CTCTTGTGGGGTGGGGGGAGGGGAGAGGGATAGCATTAGATTTACCTAATGTAAATGATGAGTTAATGGGTGCAGCACACCAACATGGCACATGTACACATATGTAACAAACCTGCACATTGTGCACATGTACCCTAGAACATAAAGTATAATAAAAAAATATATATTGTTTATTGACATAGTTTGGATATTTGTCTCCACCTAAATCTCATGTTGAATTGTAATCCCCAGTGCTGGATTTGGAGCATAGTGGGGAGGTGTTTGGATCATGGGAGTGGATCCCTCTTGGTTTGGTGCTATCTTGAGGACAGTGAGTTCTCACAAGGGCTATTCATTCAAAAGTGTGTTGCACCTACATCCCCCCACTCTCTCTCACTTGCTTCTGCTTTTGTCATAGTCATATGCCTGCTCCCTCTTTGCCTTCCACCAGGATTATAAGCTTCCTGAGGCCTCCCTGGAGGCTGGGCTGATGCTAGTGCCATGCTTTGTGTAAAGTCCACAGAACACTGAGCCGATTAAACCTCTTGAGTTTATCATTACCCAATCTCAGGTATTTCTTTACAGCAATGCAAAAATTGCCTAATATAGAAAATTGGTGCCATAAGTGGGATATTTCTGTAACGTTACCTGAAAATGTGAGAGTAACTTTGGAACTGGGTAATGAACAAAGTTTGAAAGAATCTGGAGGGCTCCGAAGATGAGGGGACGATGAGGGAAAGTTTGGGACTTGTTAAAGACTGGTTAAATGGTTGTGACGAACATGCTGATAGTTACATGGATAGCAAAATCAAGGCTGATGAGGACTTAGATGTAAACAATGAATTTATTGGGTCCCGGAGCAAATGTCACCAACATTATGCCTTAGCAAAGAACTTGGCTACATTGTGTCCACTCCCTAAGGATCCATGGAAGTTTAAACTTCATAGTGATCATTTAGATGTCTGGCAGAAGAAATTTCTAAGCAAAAAAGTGTTCAAGATATGTCCCGGCTGTTTGTAACAATTTATGCTCACATGTGGGACCAAAAAAATGACTTAAATTTGGATTTTATATTTAAACAGGAAGCAGAGCATAAAAGTTTGGAAAATTTGTAGTCTGCCCATGTGGCAGAGAAAGAAAAAGCTTTTTCAGGAGAGGAGTTCAAGTAGGCTACAGAGCAACCACTTGCTAGAGAAATTTGTATAACTGAAAGGGAACCAAGTGCTAATATCCAAAACCATGAAGAAAAGACTGAAAAGGTATTTCAGAGCCCTTCATAGTAGCCCCTCTCATCATAGACACAGAGGCTTAGGAAGAAAGAAAAATGGTTGTATGGGCCAGACCCAGGGCTACACTGCCCCGTACAGCCACAGGACACTGTTCCCCATGTCCCAGCTTCTCCAACTTCAGTCTTGGCTCAAAGGACCCTACATACAGTTCAGGATGCTGCTTCAGACAGTTCAAGCCACAAGCTTTGGCAGCTTCCACATGATGTTAAACTCTCAGGCACACAGAATGCAAAAGCGAAGGAAGCTTGGGTGCCTCTGCCTAGATTTCAGAGAATATATGGAAAAGCCTGGGTGTCCAGGTAGAAGCCTGTTCTGGGATGGAAAACCTCTACTAGGGCAACGTGGAGGAGAAATGTGGTGTCAAAGGGCAATGTGGAGGAGAAATGTGGTGTCAAAGGGCAATGTGGAGGAGAAATGTGGTGTCAAAGGGCAATGTGGAGGAGAAATTTGGGGTCAGAGCCCTACAGAGTCCCCAGTGGAGCACTACCTAGTAGAACTGTGAGACAGGGGACACCATCCTTCAGACCCCAAAATTGTAGATTCATCAGAAGTTTGCACTCAGCACCAGGAAAAGCTGCAGACACTCATCTATAGCCCACAAGAGCAGCCTTGGCAGCTGCACCCTGCAAAACCACAGGAACGAAGCTGCCCAAGGCCTTGGGAGTCCACTCCTTGCACCAGTGTGCCCTGGATGTGGGGACATGGAGTCAAAGATTATTTTAGAGCTTTAAGATTTAATGACTACCCTGCTTGGTTTCAAACTTGCATGTGGCCTGTAGCTTCCCCTTTTTTGGTTGACTTCTCCATTTTGAAGTGGGAATATTTACCCAATGCATATAACCTCATCGTACCTAGGAAGTAACTAAATTTTCTTTCTTTAAATTTTACAGGATCACAGGTGGAAGAGATTTGCCTTGTCTCAGATGAGACTTTGGACAATTGAGTTAATGCTGGAATAAAATAAGACTTCGGGACACTGTTGGGAAGGCATGATTGTATTTTGCAATGTGGGAAGGACTTGAGATTTGGGAGGGGACATTGGTGGAATGATACAGTTTTGATATTTGTCCCCACCCAAATCTCATGCTGCATTGTAATCCCCAATGCTAGAGGTGGGGCCTAGCAGGAGGTGTTTGGATAATGGGGGCAGATTCCTCATGGCTGTGTGCTGTCTTTGTGACGGTAAGTTTTTGTAACAGATTGTTTAAAACTGTGGTATCTCCCCGCTCACTCTCTCACTCTGGCTCCTGCTTTCATCATGTGATGTGCCTGCTCCTGCTTTGTCTTTCACCATGACCACAGTCTTCTCGAGGTCTCCCTAGAGTATGAGAAGATGCAAGCACCAGTCTCTGTGTAAATCCCGCAAAATTGTGAGCCAAATAAACCTCCTTTCTTTATTAGTTACTGAGCCTCAGGTATTTCTCTATAGAAAGGCAAGAATGATTTAATATATTAATGTTGCAATGAGGAAAGTAATTGCGTGAATATTTTAGTATTTTTGATGTCTGCATCAGATAGCTTTTATCTTGAATATTCTCTAAATATGAAAGTTGATGGAGGTTGGGTGTGGTGGCTCATGCCTGTAATCCCAGCACTTGGGAGGTCAAGGTGGAAGGATCATTTAAGACCAGGATTTCAAGTTCGAGACCATACTGGCCAACATGGTGAAACCCCATCTCTAAATAAAAAATAAAAAGGAAAGAAAGTTGATAGAATACAAATATATGTAGAAACAGCATAGACATTTATATTAAAATAATTTATATGGTTATTTTACATAAGATTTGGTATTTCTTTAAATTTCTATTTAAATATTACATAGCTAAACACATAAATGATAGTCAATAATTATTTGCTGAATTTCAGAAGGCATCAGCCTGTTTAAAGATTTAGGACTATGCTTTCTTATATGTATGACAAAAAATCCTCCCAGTAAGTAATTTTTATCAACAATAAGCCAAAAAAAAAATTATAAAATAATGTTAAAAATAAGGTTTCCATAAAGCCAAAATATAACTAATGAATGTTGAATTATGGACCAAATACAGAAATCGCAAAGGAAATATCAGTGAAACCACTCTACAACTTTTGAACTGCTCAGTCAGATAAAAATGGATCACAACATGGCAAGAGGAGATTTTCAAAAGATGTAATGTTTTACCTTCTTTTTTTTTTTTCTTTGCTGTCAATCCCAGTCACTATTGAAAGGAAAGGATTTAATACGGCTACTTGGAGAAATTAAATGTGATCATCAAGGGAGCTGGAAAAAGGTTTAATTCCCACCAGGGAATTCTAGAGGGTGGAAGACCAGCTGAACAATTGCTTTGCAGAAAAAGCAGACTTACTCCTGTATTGAAATTGGACTGAATTCCTAGAATCTCTCAGGATAAAAGATCCATTGATTTTCTTCCGAACCAGAGTAGGACACCCCATGAAACAGAACTGACATGTGGTTCCCTTGGACTCTGTTGACGGGGTGGCCTGGAAAGGGAAAGAACCAGAACAGAAAGAAGTACAGATCACTGCTGGATGCACAAGGACGGGGGGAAGGTGGAAAACCACACAGAAAACGGAGGGTCAAGGAACTTAGATGGACACCCAGAGCAAGGGGAATTTCCAGGGAACCCACGAAGGCCCCTATCAGAGACCCGCCGCTACCACCTGCTAGGTCCATAGTCCATAAAGCCCACTCACAAAACTAGCAGGAAAGCAATATTTTTTGTTTTTCTGCGTCTTTTGCAAGTTCTAATACCAATTAAGGGCCTGAAGCCAAGGTTTGGGATTAGGGAAATAAGTAGTAGGAAGGAGAATTGAAAACCAGCTGCACCCCTTTGCCTCAAACAGAGGAGTGTCTGAAATCTATCCTGGCAGAGGAAGGGGTCTAAATCGAGTAAGGAGTTGTTGTTGTTAGTTACTATGACCTAATTTTGATGAAGTCACCGAGCATTTTCTGAGTCACCAATATCGCACACATGAATAGCAGTATGTGGATTTGATACTGAACTTGCAAAATTTGAGATTAACACATGATCTAATTATTAAGCATGATTAAAATTAAAATTTTAACATTGAAAATAGGAATTAATAGTCTGGTTCTTACGGCTCAATTTTGTGGCTTACATATTGAACAAAATATAAATTTAAACTTAAAGAATCTTATCATGAATGGTAAAGGTCTACTCTTGTTGTTCAACTTCTTAAACATTTCTCAGTAGACTATTTTTCAAATTAGAATTACCAGGGCTAAAGCAGATCTTATTTATATCTAGGCACTGAGATCCAGGGACTCTGATAGGTTACATTTCACTAAATAGATGATTTATGTCATTCTAAAAAGCATACTATATCTGTAGGTGATTCTAACATTTAACACATAAATATTTTCATGTGTTAGATTTAGAATTCAGTTGTATTATTTTATTCATTTAATCATTCAACAAATAGTTATTAAATACTTAGTAAGTATTAGGCCTATTCCAGGCACTGGGTTTAAAGCAGGGAATAAAATAGACAAAATGTACCCTTTCATGAGGCTTAGCATGTAGTGGGAGAAGGAGAAAGAAACAGTATACATAAATTTTCAGGAAGCAAAACAAGCAAAGATAAAGAAATCAGAATGGCTGGGTACGGTGGATCATGTCTATAATCTCAGCACTTTGGGAGGCCGAGGCGGGCAGATCATTTCAGGTCAGGAGTTCGAGACCAGCCTGGCCAACATGGTGAAATCTCGTCTCTACTAAAAATACAAAAATTAGCCGGGCATGATGGCAGGCACCTGTATTCTCAACTCCTTGGGAGGCCGAGACAGGAGAAGTGATTAAACCCGGGATGCGAAGGTTACAGTAAGCCAAGATTGCGCCACTGCACTCCAGCCTAGGCAATAGAGTGAGACTCCATCTCAAAACAACAACAACAACAAAAATCAGAATAAGGAGATTATGTATGAAAGGAAATGTAATTTTCAATGAGTTGGTCCGGGAAACCCATTTGATAGTCCCCAAGGCAGGAGTAAAAGTGAACTACAGGACAAAGAGTTGATGATTTTGTTAGAGGAAGTGAGTAAAAGAGAGGGTTCAAAGGTGAAACCCAAATTCCTAGCTTGTTAAATCAATGCTTAATGTACTGAGAGGAAAACTGTGGGACAAGCAGGTGTGAGGGAAAAAGCAGGAAGACATTTCTGATTTGCCATGTGTGTTATGTTTATCATATGCCCAAGAACAATCAGGGGATGTGTGTTTTGTTTTCTGTTTTCTCTTCAAGAAACAGCAAGATCAGTTGAACTAGTAAGTGTTAGTTTTAGTAAAAATTAAATCATTGCCTGCAAAATAATTATTCATTCCATGATTGAATGTAAAGAAATAGAAAATAGCATTGAAAGGAAGTTTAAAACCATGGAATAAAGTAGGCTATATCTACATGTGTCATCCTGGGTTATTTACTAGGCCTTGGCTAGGGTACCTGCATGTGTTTCGGGTTTGCTGTGTGTTTGTTTGTTCTTTAAAGCATAACACAGAGCATTTCAGTAATCTACAATTTCACTCTTTTGCGGATTCAGTAAAACTTAATTCACATGCGGAGGACATACTGAAAGTAATTGGTAACATAGAAATAGGGGATGATGATAATTGCGGTGACTCTACAGGAGCCAAATCCTATTAGCAGTGTGACTGTGGAGGTTCGCATTAAAAGCCCTGTGTAACATGCCCGCTTCCTGCCACTCAGACCTGCAATGCCTGTGTTATTCCCAGTCCCCCAGGAAGCAGATGCCAAGGCAGGGTCCGATGAGCAAGGGTTTTATTAGATGAACCTGCCTGTGTGAGGGAAAACAGGGCTGGGGGCTGGGAACTGCTGAGTAGGCACAGTACAGGTTGATCCTGAATGAAGAATCAAGGGAGGCAAGGATCGTTATGTTCTGTCTAAAGATGTCTCAGCAAGGCCGTCGTGAAGTGCTTGAGCCAAAGTTGGCTGTCAGAGGAGTCTGTGTTTCCCAGGAATGTTTCTGCCTTAGTGTCCTTGCAGGACTCGGTCACTGGGCAGCAGCAACCCAAGAGGGTTATGGCCTTAGTGCAGATGGAGTAATGGATTTCCAAGTCCAGTAGCTGGGGCCCTTGACTGCTTATGTTCCTGCAGTTAGAGACTGGTGAGGTACATTCTCATGGTGGCCACGTATACTATGGGAGGAAGTGGACAGTTCAGGCTAGGTTCATTGTGCAAGTGTGTGTAAAAGAGAATTAAAAGGTAAACATGAAAGCATTATTTTAAGAGAGGCTCGTACTGAGGATATGTAAGAATTACGCCTGTAGCTTGAGTGGATGGGCCATTTGAAAGGAAAAGTAGCTCCTCCCATCTCATCAGAGTTTTCAGGAACTAATACGAACAAAGTATTTAAAGTAAGCCTACTCATGAATTTTTAAAATATATTTATACTGTTTCACATGACACCCAGGAATCCAGGTCAATTGCTATTGAGGCCTCCATAATGTAAAACCATAATCATATATAATAATAATAAGCAAATATGTAGTTTTTATATTGCCAAGTACACCTTTAGAGAATTCACATATGTAACTTCTTTATAGGGTAACTTTTGTTGCTATCATAAGTATTTTACATAGGAGGCAGCTGAGGCAGAGAGAGGTTACGTAACGTCTCTGTGGTCACACAGTTACAAAATTGGAAGAGCCAGTTTTCCAAAACAGGCATCCTGAATCCAAAGACCATAATCACAATCAATATGGTATCTTGGTCATCTGGAGTTTTATGTCATGAAGAAATGGCTCATAGAAACATGTACTTAAACTCCGTCTTTATATGAGTATGCATGGCATTTTGACTAAAATAAAATGAATGAGTTTTCAAGATCTAGGATGTCATGGTAAACCATTATCAAAATATTCAACATCAGACCTATATGAAGAACAATAGAATCACATATGCCAACAAACACAGAAAATAATCTTTTTTATATTAGGAGGACTGCCTTATATAAAGTTGACTTTTGCCCATCATTTGGGCATAGCTTGAAACATTATCAATAACAATGTAATTTGCTGACTGTGGTGACTTCATTTCAAGGCTCTCTGAAAGTCTGAACCATACTTTATCAGTCTGTTAACAAAATGACAATGTAAGCACTATACACATTCAGCTTCTTACATCCTGGAAAATTATAATGCTTTTTATGCTGGGCATGTTAGTTCACATTGATCTTTGCTCTGAAAGTCTTACTACATTCTAGGAAGTCTGAAGAGTGAAAGGAAGGGACACATGAAATGTATAACAATTCATTAAGTAGGTTCTACTTTAATAGAAAAAAAAGTCTAGAAATAAGGCCAATGCAAATCTTCTTAGGAAAAATAATCATCCAGTCACTGATAATCTTGGAAAGGATGGAAACTTCACAATTCATAAAACCAGGATTTGACTGAATCTGTTCACTTAGTAAAAAATTCTTCCACATACAGTATTTTTTTTTGGTTTATCCCAAAACCATAGATACCCATCTCTGCAACAACTCAATCCAAATAATTGCTAGAAATTGTACAGTCATGAAAATAAACCTAGTTTCACAGCTCAAACTAGATACATGTGGAGAAATAGGATATTAGAATAAGGGCAGACCACAGTGAGGAAAACATGTTTTATTAGAAACTCACTCCTAAGTGTATAGATATTATATCCCCTAAGAGTTTTTGAGTCTTTTTTTTTTTTTTTTTTGCTTTTCAGTGCAATTGACTTTGGAAGGAATAATAATTTCATACATGAATACTATATTAATTTATTTTATTAGAAGTTTTTAAGACAGTCACCTTTAAAAGCACTGAGAAATATAAATAAATGAAGCTAACCATGCCAGGCAAGTTGAGGTGGATAAGGATAATTTGCAAAGGAAACAGAAAGCCAATAGGAGGAAGCCAGGATCGAGCTGAGAACCGGGGATAAAGATGGAAGTAATTAGATGTGGTGAGCAGAGATCATTCATATGCTTAATGAAATCAGATTTTTCTTTTAAAATACTCTACCAGAGTGTTCTGATTTGACTAAAAAAACAATAACCAGAGTAGGAATGATATCATTCTGACACCTGCAATATAAGCTTCCCCAGAATATAAAGTCCATGAGGAAAGCAACTGTCTCTGTCTTATTCACTGTGATGTCTACATTTCCGGGTCATAGGATGTATCCAATCAATGTTTGCTGAATGAATGAATACAGACATACTTCTTTGGTTTTGTTGCTGTCAGATGAAAATGTAACAGCAACAAAAGCCCCTAAAAAAGGCATATCTGTCTATGACAATACTGTGAATGAGGTTAAACAATTGGCAGAGTATCCTTTAGAGTATCTATGTAACTCCATCTTCATTCAATATATCTGAAGTGAGAAGAAGAATACCTTCTGTTTAGATGAGGTTTTGATAACAGAACAATATGTTAATTCTAACACTCTATAACAGGAATAATAATAATTATTATTATTTTGAGACAGAGTCTCTGGCTTTGCCACCCAGGCTAGAGTGCAATGGTATGGTCTTGGCTCACCGTAACCTCTGCCTCCTAGGTTTCAAGCGATTCTCCTGCCTCAGCCTCCCAAGTAGCTGGGATTACAGGCATGTGACACCACACATGGCTAGTTTTGTATTTTTAGTAGCGATGGGATCTCTCCATGTTGGTCAGGCTGTTCTCAAACTCCCAACCTCAGGTGTTTGACCTGCCTTAGCCTCCCAAAGTGCTGGGATTACAGGCGTGAGCCACTGTGCCTGGCCAGAAATGATTTTTAATTTCAAAGAATGATGATCATACCACCTCATTTTTAAGGGACCTCCAGCTCCATCTGTGTTCCTGCAAAGTCCTCCATCCATGTTCTTTTTCATGGCTGCATAATATTCCATGGCATATATGTACCACATTTTCTTTATCCAGTCTGCCCCTGATGGGCATTTTGGTTGATTCCATGTCTTCGCTGTCTTATAGAGTGCTAATAATATAGAGAGAATAAGAGCACTCTATGAGTTTCTACTTTTGCCTAATGGAGTACTTTGATCCCAAATCACGGAGACTTGTGTTTCATTAGGAATTTTCAGACTGACAAACAAGCATGGTGGGTCAACTTTTTCAGCAGCACTATGAGTAATTTTTTTTTTTTTAATCCAGAGGATGCTGATGGCACTGCCTCATTTTTAAGGAACCTCAGCTTTGCCAACCCATTTTATTCCCTCAACCTCTAATAGGCAGACAAAAATATAGGCAAATGTTTCAATAAATAATAGACCTTTCCTCACCCGAACATTCAGTTGCCAGGTTTTAAGCTGTTTTGCTGCTGTTCTAGGTACTCAACTCTGGTAGCTCTTTTAAAACTCAAGGATTCTCTCTTTTTTAAAAAATTAACTTTTATTTTAAGTTCAGGGTTACACATACAGGTGTGTTACATACGTCATCTTGTGTCATGGGGATTTGTTGTACAGATCATTCTGACACCCAGGTATTCAAGCTAGTATCCATTAGTTATTTTTTCCTCTCTCTCCTCCCGCCCTCCACCCTCCAATAGGCCCCAGTGTGTGTTGTTTCCCTGTGTGTGTCCATATGTTCTCATCATTTAGCTCCCACTTATAAGTGAGAACATGCAGTATTTCATTTTCTGTTCCTGAATTCATTTCCTAAAAATAATGACCTCCAGCTCCATCTATGTTCCTGCAAAGAACATGAGCTCTTTCTTTTTATGGCTGCATAGTATCCCATGGCATATATGTACCACATTTTCTTTATCTAATCTACCATTGATGGGCATATAGGTTGATTCCATGCCTTTGCTGTTGTGAGTGGTCCTGCAATGAACATAAGGGTGTGTGTCTTTATAATAGAACAATTTATATTCCTCTGTGTATATACCCAGTAATAGGATTTCTGGGTCAAATGGCATTTCTGTTTTTAAGTCTTAGAGTAATACCCACACTGTCTTCTACAATGATTGAAATAATTTACACTCCCACCAAAAGTGTACAAGCATTCCTTTTTCTGCACACCCTTGCCAGCATCTGTTAGTTTTTGACTTTTTAATAATAGCCATTCTGACTGGTATGAGGTGGTATCTTATGGTTGTTTTGATTTGCATTTCTCTAATGATCAGTGATGTTGCACTTTTTTTCATATTATTGTTGGCCACATGTATGTCTTCTTTTGAAGTTTCTGTTCATGTCCTTTGCCCACTTTTTAATGGGGTTGTTTTTTCTTGTAAATTTAAGTTCCTTATAGTTGCTGGATATTAATCCTTTGTCCAATGCATAGTTTGCAAAAATTTTCTCCAATTCTGTAGGTTGTGTGTTCACCATGTTGATACTTTCCTTTGCTATGCAGAAGTTGTTTAATTAGATTCCATTTGTCGATTTTTGCTTTTGTTGCAATTGCTTTTGTGTCTTCATCATGAAATCTTTGCCCATTCCTATGTTCAGGATCGTGTTGCCCAGGTTGTCATCCAGGGTTTTTATAACTTTGGGTTTTACATTTAAATATTTAATCCATCTTGAGTTAATTTTTTGTGTATGGTGTAAGGAAGGGGTCCAATTCCAATCTTCTGCATATGGCTAGCCAGTTACCCCAACACCGCTTATTGAACAGGGAATCCTTTCCCCATTGCCTGTTTTCATCAGGTTTGTCAAGGATCAGATAGTTGTAGGTGTGTGATCTTATTTTTGGGTTCTCTATTCTGTTCCATTGGTTTATGTGTCTGTTTTTATACCAGTACCATATTGTTTGATTACTGTAATCTTGTAGTATAGTTTGAAGTCAGGTAGCATGATGCCTCCAGCTTTGTCCTTAGGATTGCCTTGGCTATTTGGGCTCTTGTTTGATTCCATATGAATTTTAAAATAGTTTTTTCTAGTTCTTTGAAGAATGTCAATGGCAGTTTAATAGGAATAACTTTAAGTCCATACATTGCTTTGGGCAGTATAGCCATTTTAGTAATATTGATTCTTCCTGTCTATGAGCATGAAATGATTTTCCATTTTTTTGTGTCATCTCTGATTTCTTTGAGCAGTATTTTGTAGTTCTCCTTGTAGAGATCTTTTACCTCCCTAATTAGCTGCATTTCTAGGTGGGGTGTGTGTGTGTGTGTGAGTTGCAAATGGGACTGCCTTTCTGGTTTAGGTCTCAGCTTGACTGTTGTTAGTGTATAGGAATGTTAGTAATTTTTGCACATTAATTTTGTATCCTGAGACTATGCTGAAGTTATCAGCTGAGGGAGCTTTTGGGCTCAGACTATGGGGTTTTCTAGATATGGGGTCATGTTGTCTCCAAACAGGGATAGTTTGACTTCATCTATTCCTATTTGGATGCCTTTATTTCTTTCTCTTGCCTGATTGCCCTGGCCAGGACTTCCAGTATTATGCTGATTAAGAGTAATGAGAGAGGGCATCCTTATCTTGTGCCAATTTTCATGGGGAACGCTTCCAGCTTTTGCTCATTCAGTATGATGTTGGCTGCGGGTCTGTCATAGATGACTCTTATTATTTTGAGGTATGTTCTTTCAATACCTAGTTTATTGAGAAATATTCAACTTACAAAAATCTTGGGGCTCCCACTATCACTCGGGATAATTTGATCAGCACAAAGATAGCTACTTTTGCATATAGAAGACTGTTGCAAACTCAAGAAAACTCAAATTATATCTCATAGGGAATATTCATAACACCCTCTTTCTTCTTTACCCAAATCTTTGTATCTTACGACTGCTCCAAAATCTTTTCATTTCCAATTACTTTTCCAGTCCAAGTCTCAATCTCTCTCTTTCTCTCTCTCTCTCTCTCACTTACTCTTTTCTGTTGTCTCCCATCTATTCCTCTCCATATTCTTTATTATTTTTCTCATCTGGGCCTATTCTCTTTTCCTCATCCTCCTACACCATAAATGATCCAGAATCCAGATTGGAAAAATACAACAAAGAGTACAATGAACACTTTGCCTTTGTTAATGAAACTCTCCTCTGCCTTTTGCAAAATAGTAAGAGCTAGCCTGTGCTAGGGTAGTTGTACATATATTAACTCATTTAATCATGGCAACAATTCTTTCAAGGAGGAATAACTACTATTAGCAACACCGTCATTAAAATTGTAGAAATTTAAAAATCAAAGCAAAGAGAAGTTGAGTGGCTTGCCCAAGTAGGAATCTTGCAACTAACAGAAGTGGATTTGAGGTCGGTAAAATCTGACCCCAGAAAGCACACCCAAACCCTAC
Source organism: Mandrillus leucophaeus (assembly GCF_000951045.1). Classification (NCBI taxonomy): domain Eukaryota; kingdom Metazoa; phylum Chordata; class Mammalia; order Primates; family Cercopithecidae; genus Mandrillus; species Mandrillus leucophaeus. The sequence continues at coordinate 3,910,497 of NW_012101754.1, read as the reverse complement.
TCTCTCTTGCCCATTGAAAGGGTAACTCTGGGCCTCTCTTGTTCACTGTGGCATCTGCAGCTTCTGACACCCAGAAAAAACTCAATGCAAATTCATTGAATGAAGGCAACATACATATTGTTTCCTTGTTTCTGTAAGATGAAAATGACCACAGCAATGGAAATCTTCATTAAATAACATTATAAAATCAATATACATACTTATACATAAATAATTTATAGTATTTATATATATATATTTATATAGGAATAATTCTTAGCTGCTGACAATGCACCATATCAAAGTTAAATAATTTCAGGAAAGCCAATAGAGTCAATAAAAGAAGAAAATAGAGAATGCTGGTGCCAATGTTGGGAATGTACTACATTGATATCTTTGTTTATGTTGTTTTGTTGTTAGATGCTCTTTTTATTTTTAATTTATTTTTCCCTAGTTTTATTAAGGAAAAATTGACAAATAAAATTATATGTATTTATGGTTTATAATGTAATGTTTTGATGTATATATAGTGTGAAATGATTAGATCACACTAATTAAAATTTTCATATTATATACTTATCTTTTTGTGTGTGTGCTGAGAACATTTAAAATCTACTCTTCTAGCAGTTTTTAGGCACGTGACAGATTAGTATTAACTGTAGTAGCCATGTTCTAATAATAGATCTCTAGAACCTATTCATCCTTTCTAGTTGAAACTTTATGTCCTTTGATCAACATGTTTCCATTTCCACTCTCCCCACCCCACCCTACAGCCACCATTCTATTCAATTCTTCTATGACTTCAGTTCATTTAGAGTTCACATGTAAGTGATATCAGGAAGTATTTGTGCATTTGTACCTGGCTTATTTCACTTAACATTTTGTCCTCTAGGTAAATTCACATTGTCACAAATGGCAGGGCTTCCTTTTTTATTTTTAAGGCTAGTTAATTCTGCTGTGCTTTTGGAGTCATTGACAAATAATCATGGCTCAGAAAAATGTAAATAAGCTTTTCTAGTACATTTTTTTTTACAAACTTACATTTAAGTCACTAATCTATTTTGAGTTAATTTTTTTTATACAGGATAAGAGGAGGGTCCAATTTCATTCTTCTCCATGTCAATCTCCAGTTTTCCCACACCATTTATTGAAGAGCCTGTCCTTTCTCCTTGTGAGTTCTTGATACTTTTGTCAAGGATCAACTGACAATACATGCACGGATTTATTTATAGGCTCTCCATTCTGCCCCAGTGGTCTATGTGTCTGTTTTTATGCCAGTACCATGCTGTATTGACTTCTATGTCTTTGTAATATATTTTGAAATCAGGTAGTATAATGTCCCCAGCTTTGTTCTTTTTGTTCAATATTGCTTTGGCTATTTGGAGTCCTTTGTGATTCTATACAAATTTAAAATGTATCTTCTATTTCTGTGAAAAACATCTTGAAAATTTTGATAGGGCTTGTATTAAATCTGTAGATTACTTTGTGTTATATAGACATTCTAATACTATTAATTCTTCCAATCCATAGACATAGAGTATATTTCCATTTAGTTTTATCTTCTTCATTTTTTTCATCAATGTTTTATAGTTTTTATTGTAAGATCTTTCATTTTATGGGGTTAGATTTATTCCTAAGGTCTTTTGTTTACGCTATTGTAAATGGGATCATTTTCTTGATTTTTTGGGGGGTAGCTCATTTTTAGTGTATAGATATGCTACTGGAAACTAATACGCATTTCATTTGGAATACAATGATGCTCATTTCCCCTTGTTTTGAAACACTAGGTAATTATTTGGTTCACAGGCCAAGGTTGAGTCATAAAACCTCAACTAATATGCAGTGAATTGAACTACTTATTTAAGAAGGCAAAGAAAATGTATGTCTGTTGGCATTCATATTATCCCTTGTTTGCTTACTCTATTAACCACCCCTTTACACTAGAGTCTTCGTGGCAGCTTGCCCTGTGTTGATTCAACCATAAGAAATAGTTAGATAGTTTATTCAAATGTCCACATTGGGAATAGGGTGTGAGAAATTGTTTGAATAAGTTGTTCTTATAAGTGATGATTTGATAAGTTAAAAAAAAAAAAAAAAAAATCAGCCAGGAACGATGGCTCACGCCTGTAATCCCAGCACTTTGGGAGGCCAAGGCAGGTGGATTGCCTGACCTTAGGAGTTCAAGACCCGCCTGACCAACATAGTGAAACCCCGTCTCTACTAAAATACAAAAAGTTAGCTGGGTGTGGTGGCACATGCCTGTAATCCCAGCTACTGGGGAGGCTAAGGGAGGAGAATCGCTTGAACCCGGGAGGCAGAGGTGGCAGTGAGCAGAGATCATGCCATTCCACTCCAGTCTGGGCGACAGTATGAGACTCCATCTCAACAACAACAACAACAAAACAAAACATCACATGGTCCCATGAAGACAACCTATTTGATAAAATCTTTAATATACAACAATGTGTTAGATAGTATTATAAAGCCTTTTGAAAAATAAATTGTATTTTAAAAAATACAACTAATAATGCCCAAAATAAAGAAATGAAGCAATCCCAACAAAGTGGCTATTTGAATACGGATGATATTTTCCCACTGATACATTTAAAACTTTGCCTCATAAGTCCTATTCTCTAGCTGTAGCTTCTTGGAAAATAGTAGCTAGAAGACACTTTGATGAAAACAATCTGCCAACACGGAGAGCAAGATGCAACACAACAACAAAGCACGTTTCGAAAGCAGATAGTAATGATTCTTTCCCTAGCAAGACTTGCAATGGTATTGCTGAAGTGCTAGGACTTTTTAAGTGGGAACCAATTTAATCTTTATTAATCCCTGTCATTGTGATTGCATAATGTCTGGATTTGAATGTCTGATGTGTGACACTCTCTTTCCTCTTCCTCTGGCGATCAGAAGTGTGAAAATAAACTTCACACTTTAAAAGAAACTCTGAATTTTGAAAAATAAATAGGTATAACCACTGAACCAAAATGGAAAAAAAAATTACAGGAGAAAAAATATACACAGTGTCAAAGTTACAGACATGCTCTTTTATGTTAATATATGCACTGCTATATGCCAGGACTGTGAAAATAGGCAGTGAAACAAGAAGGCAGGTGGCCAAATATGTACAGAGAATTTGTAAAAATGTATTCACGTCGATGGTTTAGAATCTCTTTATAGAGCTTAATGAATACCTTTAAAATCCCTTCCTGGAATGATCTGTATGGAGTCCTATTTGAAATTGCCATCAGGTGTTAATTAGTGAGGAAGGTCAAGTTCTATAATAAATAAATAAATGCAAACACAAACAGGCATGCCTTGTGAAAAAATCTTCCAACAAGTACTAGTTCCTGCCATTTTCAGTGTTTTCATTTGCTAATGTGGTCAGTCTGGATCATGTCTGTGAATGTATTCTCTGCCCATAGCAGCAACACACAGACCAATATTTCATGGATTTGATGCTGCCCAATTTGACCAAATACCACAGTGTTTTCTTTATTCTTCTTTAAAATTTGATTCTAATCTGATCTCAGAATTCTAAACCTTATGATACTTTAGTCCACACCCAGGGTCAAGGTGGCCACAAGTGTCTCATTCTGACCTAGTTCTAGTCACAGGCCCTTAAAGGACTTTGCCCATATTCCTATCATCGTTTTTAAGAATTGTCAACTTTTTAATTCTCTTTTTTCTAAATGATGTGTTATTACTTTCTGATTTATGCATTATTATTGATATTGAAAAAACCCATCAGTACCAGGTTTTATTTTGAGGTTATAATTGCATCTCTATTTACAAGAAATAGTAATTTATTATTTTATATTTGCCCACATTCCCTAACTCAGTCTTATGTGGCTCTCTTTCATTCCTGTGTTCTGGCTTTGACCAGGCCATCTTCATCTGTCTGTACCACTCACAATTCTTAGGATTAATGTCTTTATCCTTGTTTACTTGCTATTGTCTAAACCTTCAGATGTACTCTTAGTTCCTTCTTGATATACCACTATTAATAATACTTGCATACATTTTCCTCAACGTACATTTTGTTTTGTTCATTTTGCATGCAAGTATGCTTATATCACAAAGAAAAGGTATTGTTATGAGAAACCAGACAGGCATCAGCTTGTGCTTTCTTAGAGAGTATTGTAATCCATGTGAATTAGAAAATAAAACTCCATGACACTGTCTTCCTCTTGGGAGACCGAGGGAGGAGGAAGAAAGGCCGTGATAGAGTTTCAAAATATCTGTGTGGTTTCTGGGCTTCTGGAAGCTGAGATCTGTGTTGGGTGAGCCTTTGGCTTCATTGGTACCTCCGGGCATCTTTAGACTTGCTTTGGGAGACCTGGTGCTGGAGGGAGAAGGGAACACTGCCCTCTTCTACTGTCAAGTGAATATTGTATTTCTGAGGTAAATCTGAGGATAACAGTCAAAAGGGAGAGATTCAGGGTTTGAGGAGGCAGGGTGAGGAAGAGACATGGGTGGACAGACCCAGAAGAGAATACAGCCCACAGAAAAATGTGAGCAGTGAGAACTTTGTAGAAGTGAGTGGCTAACTGCGAATACATAACATTAGCATGTGTGTGGTTGTGTGGTTTCCCTGTTATTCTGAGTTCCTCTGAAAGCAGAGCCTGAGGCACAAACTTGGGGCAGGCAGTTTATTTAGGAAACAATCTCACAGAGAAAGAGGGAGGGGGAGTCCCCAGAAGCTGAACTCTCCCTCTGGATTGTTGGGTTAATCTTATTGCCTTTTGGTGAAGGTTTGATGATAATGGCTTCCAGCTTCATCCATGTCCTTGCAAAGGACATGATCTCATTCTTTTTATGGCTGCCTAGTATTCCATGGTGTGTATGTGCCACATTTTCCTTATCCAGTCTATTACTGATGGACATTTGCATTGATTCCAAGTCTTTATTATTGTGAATAGTGTCACAATAAACATATGCGTGCATGTGTCTTTATATTAGAATGGTGTATAATCCTTTGGGTATATACTCAGTAATGGGATTGCTGGGTCAAATGCTATTTCTGGTTCTAGATCCTTGAGGAATTGCCACACTGTCTTCCACAATGGTTGAAATAATTTACACTCCCACCAACAGTGTAATAGCGTTCCTATTCCTCCACAGCCTCATAAACATCTATTATTTCCTGACTTTTTAATAATTGCCATTCTGACATAAGATAGTATCTCCTTGTGTTTTTGATTTGTGTTTCTCTAATGACCAGTGATGTTGAGCTTTATGTTTGTTGGCTACATAAATGTCTGCTTCTGATGAGTGTCTGTTCATATCCTTTGCTCACTCTTCATGGGGCTGTTTGTTTTGTTCTTGTAAATCTGTTTAAGTTCCTTGTAGATTCTGGATATTAGACCTTTGTCAGATGGCTAGATTGCAAAAATGTTCTCACTTTCTGTAGGTGGCCTGTTCACTCTGATGCTAGCTAGTTTCTTTGCTATGCTTTGGTTCTAGGTCTCTGGCCTCATTCCTCTATCTGGCTCACCTTAGGTTACCTTAGATGACCTGCAGGTGATCGCCTGGACCCAAGACCTCAACCTCTACCTGATGTCTCCCTGATTCACAGCTCTATGTCCTGAGAGGCCTCTAATATACTTGGAGATACCACCATTTTTCAAACACCTCCATATGGACATCACAGAATGACTTTAAGTTCAGTATACTCAAAAATCAAGCTGCAGTTTTCTCCACAAACTGATTCTCAAACTGTTTATCATTTCTCAAGGGATGCTGCCATTATCTTTTCAGTTCCACAAATTACACATATTTCTGAGCACTTCCTCCCATAGCCTCCCATAGTTCACACATTCCCAGTTTCACTTCATCCCCTAAAAGTTGTTTATATTCATATACTTCTCTACATTTTTACTGCTACCACCTAGGTAGTAAAAATTATTCACATTGAACACTGGAGAGGTGTCCAGCTGTGAGATCAATGTTTTGTATGAATTATGCTGTTTACTCCTCACAACGACCTTATCAAACAGGTAACATTATCATATCTATTTTATGCATGAGGGGTGTGGCTGATCAATGCTAGAGACATCTCTAACTTTTGTAAACCCAAATCATGCTACTCTTTCAAGAACGAGTCCAAACTCACTCAACTTCACTTATTACCTGGTGACATAGTTTGGATATTTGTCCCCACCCAAATCTCAAGTTGAATTATAATCCCCAAATCAGGGGTTGGAGCCTGGTGGGAGGTTTTTGGATCATGGAGATGGATCCTTCATGGCTTGTTGCTGACTTTCTGATAGTGAGTTCTTGGGAGAGCTGGTTATTTAAAAGTATGTGGCACCTCCCTCTCTTTCTTGCTCCTGCTTTGGCCACGTGACATCCTGGCATCTTCTTCACCTTCTGTCATGGTTGGAAGCTTCCTGAGGCCTCCGCTAAAGCAGACACTGACACCATGCTTCCTGTACAGCCCTCAGAACCATGAGCCAATTAAACTGCCTTTCTTGTAAATTACCCATTCTCAGGTGCAAGCCTGGACTAATACACTTGGACGGCTGTGCTACCTTCCTCATTGGTCTCCTTGTACCCAGCTTAGTTCATCCTTTTTGAAATCATCATCATTCCTCTATTCAGAACTTACACAGATTTTCTGGCTCCCAGGCAAAAGCCAAGGTCCTGAACAGAGACCAAGTTGTTGCCTGGTCTGGTTTGCCCCCTCCTCAGCTCCGCAGAAACTTGATCCATGGGTTCCAGGCTCTCCCCTTTTCCCTGCCTACACCCAAGAACAGGCCACAGAGGCCGTTCTCTTCCCTAACAGCCTCAAGGCATTAACACGGGTGCCTGAACCATTATTCCCTAGCCAGCATGATTATTAATTAACTTTTGGATTCTAGACAACTCTATAAAATTCATGAGGACAAAAACCCATCTAGTTTTTATTCACCATGCCTAGCATACAGTACTTAGTACATACTCTTCACGGCAACGTATCTTCCTTTAAAAACAATAGAATACTAATCATATTATGCTAGTATACAATAATGCATACCATTGTAGAAAATGTGAGGGACTGGGGTAGATTAAAAGGGTAAAAACAAGCAAGGAGAAAGAAAAAGAAAAATTACCCATTGATCTTCATCCAGGCAAAATTCATATTTTATTATATTTCTTTCAAATATTTTTACCATTGACAGATATATATCAAAATATTTATAATTTTGTCAGACTATAATTTGTTTAAAAACTTATTTAAACTGTTTCTCATATCACTAACAGCTTTAATGTTCATTATTTTAATGGCTATATACAAAGGTATTGTGTATATAAACCATAATTTATCAAATGCTCATAACATAATTGGCTAGATTGTTTCCAAGTCTTGGCATATAAATGATGATCTCATAAGCATCTCTGCAATAAACTTTTCTTATACCTAAAAGATTTATATATCTTTTAGAATAATTACCTGGATGGAACAATTAGGGAATAGAAGGGAACATGGCTCTCTCCACGTTTTATATTCTTATTGTCAAGTTTTTTTCTGAAATGGCATAATTAATGAATAGGAATGGCATTTTCCTGGTACTTGCTAGCATTAGTTGTCCTCCATTCCACTTTTGCCAAATTCATAGGCCCCCAAAATACATCCGTGATCCCCCCTTATCAAAAGAGGATATATTTCAGGACCCCCAGTGGATACCTGAAACCTCAGGTAGTACTGAACTCTATATACACTATGTCTTTTCCTATGACTACGTATTTAGGATAAAGTTTAATTTATAAATTAGGTACAGTAAGAGATTAAAAACAGCAATAATAAAAGAGAACAATTATAATAAGGTACTATAATAAAAGTTTTATGTGGTCTCTCTTTATAAATATTATATTGTAGTGTACTCAGCTATTTTTGGACTGAGGTTGACCTCTGGTAACTGAAATGGCAGAAAGTAAAACCACAGATGAGGAGGGACTACGGTATACTGTCTTGTTGACTAATTTCTTAAAAAGTTACTGAGGAATGCTTCTTAAATAGCATAAATTATTATTTAAGCAATCACATTTTAATATTTGAATCCATAATATTTATGCATGTATCTATTATATATTTAGATATGTATGCCTCTATATTTTGTATATTTTGTATAATATGTAGCTATTTATTCCAAAGCTGTATTTTCTAGATATAGATGTAGATATATACCCATGTTGCATATTTCTATATAGATGGATATCTATGTATAGATATAGTTGTAGACATTGACAGAGATATGGACATGGATATAAATATACATACGTCTTATGTGCCAGCAAGTGTGCTGCATTCTAAAAACAGGAATAGAGGAAACGAACCTTTTAGGCGATGATGGAAGTAGCCAGCTGTAAATAATATTGCTACAGATAAAATTGCTGCCTTTCTAGAAAACTCAGAATTTAAGGCCCGTGGATTCAAGAATCATAATAAAATCCAGCAGTGATTTTTCCAATCCTTTTCTTTCTTACTTAGTGTTTTTTGTAATTTTATTGAAGTTGATGTCATCCCCCACTGTGGGTGGCGGCAAAAAAACCGTGGATGGTATGCATTATCTGTTGATACACACGGATCTGTAATATCTTGGCACAGTTGGAGTAAATGGATGGGACGCTGCCCCATCTGAAGATTCTGTTTGGGGGTATTTTCAGCCCTGGAATGTGCCCTACCTGCAGTTTATTAGCTTTGTCAGAGAAATCACATTTGGGAAAATTCCTGCTTGTAGTATTCTATCTTGCGGGGAAGCTCATTTGCCAGCATGCTTTCCTTAATCTACTGGAAGACCCTAAAGATTTAAATTCAGATGAAAGTTTCTCCTTTATTTTAAGCTTCTTTCTACAAATTAAATTAAGTGACTTCAGAGCTATCAAATGTAGTTTCTCTATTTTGCATCCAGTATTTAATAGATGTTGTTTGAATGTGTGTGGGGATTTTTACACTTTTTAAAATTGTAAATGTAGGTACTCTATTTAGATTTGAATAAGGCTCCGCCTGTTAAAATTATTAGTTTTTAAAAATTATTTTACTGTCAGCTAATCTAACAATTCTCTACGAATAGGCATGAAACTTATTTCATATTGTGTCGTAGTAATTGATCTATTACTCATGAACTTTGAACTGCACAGTCAGCATGAGGGGTACCACAGGGTCTCAGAATTGCATCCTATGGACAGGTTATTGATCCAGCTGAAATGAGAAACTACAGTCAGGGTGCAATCCCTCCCAAGCTTGTCAGGACTTTCAGAATGGCTTTTATGAAGAAATAAATAGCTACAAAGAATATGAAATAACTTTCTGGGTACTGTGCACACATCTAATAGCTCAATTGATTGCACTTTGGTTGAGATGAGAAAATGCTTAAGGTTACAGAAATCATATTTTTCTAAGTAGAATCATACATAGTAGTCAACAAAATCCTTAGAAAGTGAAAAATCTGGCAGAAAATTTGAGTATGTTTTCTATATCTTTGTTTCCTATATCAAAACATTCTGGCATGTATTAACTTTCTATTTGGACTTAAGCTTCACAGGGATTTTACACAAATTTCTAAATATAGTAATTTCTCACTTAGCTTATTTACAACTTCACCATTACCTAATTTTTGACCCATGGGAATTACATATTAAATTATGACAAAACACACAACCGTACCCAATTTTTAAAAATCCAAATTCTAACAGATGTCTGTTCACATCTTGTAAGCAGTTTTTCTTCAGATAGCTCACTGCTCTTGGATTTATGCAAATTAAGATATATATGCTATTAAATGCAAAAACCTACATGAAAAATGTGACAGTGACACTGTTTAATAAATAGTACTATTTCAGTTTATTTAAAATTAACCTATATATCTCTAGACCTCATTGTGAAGATGTAGACACAGAAGGAAGAGAATATAACTTCAAAAAAATACTAGGAAAATTTATATAAACATTTTTTCTCAGGACCCCTTTTTCAGAATTTGAAGAAATTAAAAATCATTGCTGTTCTTTCATCATGTGGTAAACCTTCTGCTGTGTTTTTTCACTGCCTTCTAAACTTCTTGAGAGGAGTAAACTATGCTTTGAAAGACTTTTAAAGAATAAATGCTGTCAAATGAAATTAGTTGCATTTTTCAGAGCATGGCCATATAATAATGTGTTTTTTATAGCCGAAAGGCAAAAACAGCAATAAAAAATTTTCTAGAAAATCTGTGTTTGAGGTTTTAACCGACCTTTTTCAAATTATCAATACAGGTATTAAGTTCTGCTGGTTTTTTTTTTTTTTTTTAATTTTGGTTCTAATTCAAAGTGATTTTAGATTTGAAATGTATTTTCCTCATGTGACCTTTTGTATGTTTTATAAGTTTTAATACAGGACAGTTAATAAGTATATATATATATTAATACCTCTCTTTGAACAGCATGTTTTAAAGGATATAAAATACGTAACGAAATTAAGAGAAAATAAATAATATCAACTTTTTAAAAGCATCTACTTCATGAAAAGCTGTTTGGGGCCTAATTGTAAATTAATTAGTATTAATTTGGAATCTAACATAGAATTGACACTATGATAAGCCCTGATAATGCCAAATAAATAGTAAGCTTCGTATTTCAAAATTACCTGGTTTATACACTAGTAGAACATGATAGTTACATGTGTACTTTAAGAAAGCAATGAAAGGCATAAATGCTGTAATGATTTTATGTACAATGAATGATGAGAACTTAAATGCAGTGTTGAATATACCTGTAGTGTTTTTAAAAACTGTATAAGGCAGTGAAAATTAGGCCATGTCTTAAAGAATAAAAATGTGGTCAGAATTTGTTTTTTGTTTTTTATGTCAGGGAAAGAAAAAAATATATTCTAGCCAGGTGATATAAACAATCTTAAAAGTTTCTTGAGGTAACACTTTCGGTAAAATATACTACAAACTTTGGGAAGTTTTAATTAATGACCTAATTTCATAATTCTAATACAATCATTATGATTAACTTTCAATGTAATATGTGATCACGTCTTTTCTATATACAAACTGTAGAGAAAAAATTAGATTAAAACTCTAATGATTCAAGCTTTTGCTAAGTCTCTTTTCTTAACTATCTCGGTTTAGATAATGATAATTTGTGAGGGAAGATTTGATTTTGTTTGTGTGTTGGTGTTTTACATACAACTCTTAATGCACATGAAAAAGAGAAAATCTGAAGTCAGGTGTATGGATTTTAATCCAGTGTTTTTGCTTGCTGGGGCGGTGAGCCTATGCTAGTGACTTCATCTCTCTGACTCCTTTCTCTGCCCATTAAAATAGTGATAATAATTGTAACTCCTCCTAGTTGAGATGAAGCAGTTTGCACAATTCTTGTTACATGGCTATGTCAGGTCATCAATTACTATTCGGTATTGTCATCATTACCTCCTTCTTCATCATCATTATCATCATCACCACCGTGGCTATTTCCATGATGATTCCTTCAGAGAAAAACTGTTATGTTAATATTATGGAATTGTGAAAAAATTATTATGAAAAATAGCAAAGTCAACTTTATTTTTTCTTTTCCAGAAGCCATCAGTTATGAAAGGATAAGGAGTCTGTTGTTTTCTCTTTTTTAATGAAATTTTATTTTCACAGGGATATTTTATCCTAAATATGCTTTTCTTTTTTTCATTTATTCTTTAAACATTTTTAAATGTCAAATATCTTTTATCATTTAACAACTCATTTTGGAGACTGTTGCGTTATTGTTTCTACTTATTACACGACTATTTTGAACAAAGACCATCAACATTTTCTGCTACATTACCTCTAGGATTTAAAATCAGGGGAAGTTACAGAATAAAGTAACATTTCATTTTATTTGTAAGTGGCCACTATCCCTTCTATTTAACATCACTGAAACTGACTATTAAATTCAGGCACATGTCTTTCCTAAGGATAATGTCTTTCCTAAAGGATTTGGGAGCTAGATTTGGATTGGGAGAAAGAACATTAAACTTGGTGCCAGAAGATATATTTTAAATCCTCAAATCTGTCTCTTACTAACTGTAGTATCAAATCAATCACTGAATGTCTTGAAGCTTTTTCTTTTCCTTGAAAAGAAATTGCAATGATAAATCCAACCATTTGTTTTTGTTGCAAAAATGAATTGAGATGAAATATTTTTCTGACTACTTTCTCATCTATAACTCCATGATATTATTAAATAAGATAGGTGTTTTATAATTAAAACTGATGGAAAAATGCCTTTTGGTCGATTTCATGGAAGTATATATTTCCTAAGCAATAGAGACTTCTATTTCCTCAGCTTCAGAAACAACGGATGCAGAATGATTATGCAAAATGCCTATATCAATGGCTACTGCTTCCAAACAGATAACTGTGTGTTCGTGTGTATGCTGTTTAATGGCCTTCATCATCTGAATACTCTCTGTGTTTGTTATTAATTGCTGTTAAAAGTAAGCCCTACAGCTCTTTTGATTTAGCCTCTCTTGGGCTTAGGGACTGTGGTACAGTAGGACTCAGAACTGGCAGTTGTTCTCAGAATTCTTTGGCACTGAGAGCTTCTTTCATCTCTCCTCCCATCTGTAGCAGCTCACCTTCCACCTTTTCAGGCACTATGTAATTATCATGTCCTCAGACCACTTTTCTTTTCTCCATCAGCTTTGACAAGAAGATGGATCCTCCAGTTACAGAGTACGTGTCATTGTTCATGAAGCACTTGCCCAACAGGAACTTAAATATTAATTGTGAAAAAACGGCATGGGGTAAGAATCTTTGATGAACTAAAATTACTGTTGTGCCATGATGTGAAGGGCCTTTAATTTTGCCATCTGGGTCGAATTGACAGAGAATGA
>NW_012101754.1:3885713-3897633 GCF_000951045.1 Mandrillus leucophaeus | reverse complement strand
AACTCATTTTGGAGACTGTTGCGTTATTGTTTCTACTTATTACACGACTATTTTGAACAAAGACCATCAACATTTTCTGCTACATTACCTCTAGGATTTAAAATCAGGGGAAGTTACAGAATAAAGTAACATTTCATTTTATTTGTAAGTGGCCACTATCCCTTCTATTTAACATCACTGAAACTGACTATTAAATTCAGGCACATGTCTTTCCTAAGGATAATGTCTTTCCTAAAGGATTTGGGAGCTAGATTTGGATTGGGAGAAAGAACATTAAACTTGGTGCCAGAAGATATATTTTAAATCCTTAAATCTGTCTCTTACTAACTGTAGTATCAAATCAATCACTGAATGTCTTGAAGCTTTTTCTTTTCCTTGAAAAGAAATTGCAATGATAAATCCAACCATTTGTTTTTGTTGCAAAAATGAATTGAGATGAAATATTTTTCTGACTACTTTCTCATCTATAACTCCATGATATTATTAAATAAGATAGGTGTTTTATAATTAAAACTGATGGAAAAATGCCTTTTGGTCGATTTCATGGAAGTATATATTTCCTAAGCAATAGAGACTTCTATTTCCTCAGCTTCAGAAACAACGGATGCAGAATGATTATGCAAAATGCCTATATCAATGGCTACTGCTTCCAAACAGATAACTGTGTGTTCGTGTGTATGCTGTTTAATGGCCTTCATCATCTGAATACTCTCTGTGTTTGTTATTAATTGCTGTTAAAAGTAAGCCCTACAGCTCTTTTGATTTAGCCTCTCTTGGGCTTAGGGACTGTGGTACAGTAGGACTCAGAACTGGCAGTTGTTCTCAGAATTCTTTGGCACTGAGAGCTTCTTTCATCTCTCCTCCCATCTGTAGCAGCTCACCTTCCACCTTTTCAGGCACTATGTAATTATCATGTCCTCAGACCACTTTTCTTTTCTCCATCAGCTTTGACAAGAAGATGGATCCTCCAGTTACAGAGTACGTGTCATTGTTCATGAAGCACTTGCCCAACAGGAACTTAAATATTAATTGTGAAAAAACGGCATGGGGTAAGAATCTTTGATGAACTAAAATTACTGTTGTGCCATGATGTGAAGGGCCTTTAATTTTGCCATCTGGGTCGAATTGACAGAGAATGAGTAAGAATTGTAGCTTAGAGAATTGGTGAACTTTGCATGTGGACAATTAACTAAAAAAGAACAAGCCAGTTTGGAAAATTGTGGGTATCTCTGAAAATGAAGTGTCTGCCTACCTTGGTATTATGCAGTCATTTTTCCAATAGAGACACGTTTCTTGTAGTGAATGGTAGTTTGGGTTGTAGTCAAGATTGGTGTTGATGCATTTGGACCTAAGTAAAGATTTCAACTTCCTCTAGGAGCCGTGGCTCTGGTCACAGGATCTCTCGGTATTTTCCAAACACTCTTCCATTTCCTACACTTCCTATTACAACAAGATAGCGTTTTGTTAGCTCTCTGGCAGAAAATGTAAATATCTCATCCATGTGATTTAGTAGCTCTTCATCTCTGATAGAAAATAATGTGAATAAATCACAAGTCTTTATATTGTTAAGTTAAAAAAGAATTGATTCCGGTTCATTCACAAATCAGTTTTTATTTCCACAAAAGCATGAAAGAAAATTGTATTGAGTTAAACCACTAGCTGTTTTGAAAATAATCCATTTACTAGAATAGTTAGTCAGAGAGTTATTATTTTCAAATGCCAATTTATCAATTTTAATCTTTTAACTAAACTTGGCTTTTCTTCTTTCAAATTAAGTTGTTTCAACAAACAGCCTAAGTTTCCTGCATGTGGTGTTAAGTTTTACAGTTATCATGGAAAAATTATTTTAATGTAGATTTGTTTATTTGCAAAACCAATAAAACACCTGTTTTCCTTATAAGCATAATCCACATAAAAGTGAATTTTTTAAAAATAAATTTTTGAGGTTTTTGACCATTAGTGTTAACAAAGAGATATTCAAAGTTTGTGTTCCCTTTTTTCCCTTTTTTCTGGACTTGAGGACTTTAAACATGAAAGGTATGTGTGGGAAAATGCTATACTAGATAGATTTTGTTGTATACTTGAAATTATATGCATTGACTGTTACAATTACCTTTAATTGCAAAAACTGCAATTACTTTTGCACCAACCTAGTAAAATTATGTGCCTTAGAAATCACTTAGTATAATCCTTTCTTTGTAAAGATAAAGCAGCTGTGACCCAGAAGGTGTGCACCTCCCATCATTTGTATCATACCTGCCTCCAGAGCCTGCTCCCCTGACTTTAGCCTGACACTCAACATAGTACCACAGTTTGGGAGGAATTACACGTCCACAGCAACACATTACTTAGAACTTCAAGATCAAAAACAAGGGTATTCTGTGGACACAAATAATTATAGAGCAACTACTATATAAAAAGCTCAATTGAGAGCCTCCATATAAGGCTTAAAGGACACTAGAGGAATCAGTTGATTTTGAATATTGCAAATGTTAAAAAAGTGAAGAGAAAGGAAAACAAATTCCAAAGAGGAAATATTTTCATATTTCCAATTTGAAATATATTTTGATAGTAGGAAAACAACAGAAAATGCTATCACTTTCAATAATTCTTTAGGAGGACTCACAGTATATGATTGAACACGTTTGGAACTGGCAAGTATCTCCGAAGCTAAATAATTTTTTACTCCTTATCTACCTCTTTTGGTAACTGCTTATATATGTCAGTAAAATATATGTTTCTGTAATCTATTTGTTTTGTTTTGTTTTGTCATTGTTGTTGTTGTTAAGATGGAGTTTCACTCTTCTTGCCCAAGCTGGAATGCAGTGGTGTGAGCCTTGGCTCACCACAACCTCCGCCTCCCAGGTTCAAGACATTCCCCTGCCTCAGCCTCCTGAGTAGCTGGGATTAGAGGCATGTGCCACCATGCCCGGCTGATTTTGTATTTTTAGTAGAGACATGGTTTCTCCAGGTTGGTCAGACTGGTCTCGAACTCCCGACCTCAGGTGATCTGCCTGCCTTGGCCTCCCAAACTGTAATCTATTTTATAAGCTCTGTGTTTCCACTCAACACTTGAGATGGTGTTGACATTGATTTTCAGAAGGAAAATAAGCTTTTGGGAGAACTATGCCATACATTACTTCCTCTGCTTCCAGACCATCATCACGTGTTAAAAACTGTCATTTCAAAAATAATTAAAGGTATTCTAAATAGTTACAGGTTGCCTAAGAACTACACCAAAACTTACTGTCTTCCTATGACTTCAGAATATGCAAAACACACCCTTTCACAACATTACCCCACTTCAGACTGCAGAAGCATCAGAGTGCTGAATTTTCCCTTCGTATTGAACCAGTCACTGTGATCAAAATGGGCATGACAACCTCACTTGATCCTAATCACACGTCTTTAATTAGCATAATGTGCATCTTGGGAGAGAGATGCTTTGCCGTCTGTGGACGATGCTCCCAGTGCCCTGAACAACTTCAGAGTGAAGGCAATACATGGAGCTCACACACTAATGAATGCTTTTCCAGCCTCATTTTTGCTGGGTTTTTTTAAAGTGTATTTCTTGTGAGCCAAACGCTGCTCCCCATGTGTCTTCTGTACACTACTATTAAGCAGTAATGAGATATTCCATGCACTGATATCAGCCTTCTATTTCTCTTCATGCCTGCCAAAACATTCTCTTTTAATCACACCCTAAACAGGTCTTTTCCGTCCTTTCTCTTATATAAATGTATTCCTGTTCCTGTGTTTTATTAACATCGCCAGTGCTGTCTCCTAGGTAAAAGATTAATTACTTGGCTGTGTTTCACAGAAATGGAGTAGCAACTAAATTACTGAGGGAATATATCAGAAAATCAGTTATTGTTACGTCACAGCAAAAACTCTTTAAAAGAGAAAATAAAGAAACATCTTCAAAGTATTAACATGCCTATATGTCAGGACAAAGCACCTCAAGTCCTTTTAAAAATTGGATGGGTAAGCAAAAGAACATCAATAGGGCAATAACCAATGCCTAGTTAATGCTGATAAATGGGTTCTGACTGTATCATTATGCCACCCCTTTGGTGAATATCTCTTTGATGCACATTAATTACATTTGGGTTAGCTATATTTCCGTGAACCTCAATAACTAGTGAATGCTAGGGGAGATTCAAAACCTTACTTCTAATTAGTCATGATTGTGATTTGTAGTCTTTGAAGTTCTTTTTTCTCCAAAATACCTTTCCTGAGATGATGTTTTATTTTCTAACTTCTTTCAAAAAATTCAAACTCTCAAATTCATTATACAGTAAAGATTAACTGGAAAAGAGAAACACACCTTTTACATAAAACAGAACACTAGATAGCTGTATTTATTTCTAAACTACCAGATAATTATTTAGAATTCACTGAGTAATTAGTTTTCATTTTTAAAAATGTATTTAAAAGTGGACAGGATAGTAAAGCCTCTTCCAGTTCACCCAGTCTGGGAAGGCCTCCTGGAAGAATTATCAAATGAACGTGATTTTGGAGGAAGTGGAGGAGGTAGGCCTGGGACCATGTGCGGAAGAGAATAGAAGTCAGAGATATAAGCCATTCACTCTGCTCACCCGACTTCTTTCCGTTACATTGCTTTTTGTGTTTTCATGAATAACGGACACCAACACACATACGTACACACACTAACACGCACACACACTAACACGCACACACACTAACACGCACACACACCAACACGCACACACACCAACACGCACACACACTAACACGCACACACACTAACACGCAGACACTCTTTCTCCTCTTCTAACAAGGAAGCTCCATAAAGTGAGGTGCTTTGTTGGGTTCCCCACTATCTGTCCAGCACCAGAACCCAGGGCAATCACAAAGAAAATGCTCAATACATAAATTTTTGAGTAAGTTCAATACCTGATTGCAGAAATGTATCCTTCCTGAAAATTACAAAAATAATAGCCCTCCCCGCCTTTTTTGGCAACACTTGCCATTAAATGATTTGATATATTATGGTCTGTGGCTACACTGGTTTAAAAGGCTTTGAGAAGCAGACAAGGCAGGCAGGAAAATCCTCAACATGGACCTCAGGGTATTGATTAACAACTGATGAGAGTAATAACATTGTTATAATTATAAAATTCATGATATTTAAACATTTTTGGAATATATCAAAGTAAAAAGGGGAAAATCTAGTGATTAACATTTTTACTTGTACTACCTAGAAATACAGAGATAATTGCCTTGTGTTAAATTTTAGATTCGAATTTTTATTAGGATTCTAAAATAACCAGGGAGAGGCCAGGTGAGGTGGCTCACATCTGTAAAACCAACACATTGGGAAGTAAAGGTGGGAGGATCACTTAAGCCCAGGAGCTTGAGAGCAGCCTGGGCAACATAGCAAGACTCTGTCTAAAATAAATAAATAAATAAATAAAAATAAGAGAGTTTATAAAAATGCTTTGAACCTGTATTTAATTTTTATTTAAAATTGAACTCAAATTTTTCTCCAAAATATATTTAAATAATTTGTGGAAAGTTGTGTGGTTTCTATAAGTTCAAATAGTCAAGTTCTCAAATAATTTAAACTAAGGTATTCGGTTATTAAATGTATGCAAGCTGCATCCACTCAGCCCAAAGCATAAGTGAATACAAACAGAATAGCTCATTAATCCCCAGGTAAGGTGGAGTTAAACCTTGTAAATACAGTTTTAAATAGAAAAACACACACAGTCATAACTTTTTATAAGAGCATATCATTAACCACAAGAGAAAGAAAATAAGGGTTGGAATAATAAAAGCCTCAGCCAGGAAAGAGAGAAGATGCTCAACTCTTTCAGTAAACATGAGAATATAAATTAGGCCATTATGAGTTATTATTTTATACCCACTAGACTGGCAAAAATTGTGACTAAAGCAAATAGTAGTGAAGAAGTGGATCAACAGGTTACACATACACATATTGTCAGTGAGATTAAGAACTGACATGAAACTCTTCTTCATACTCAGTTACTGTCCATACCTCTTTTTTCACAGCCATGCCACTTAGTTCATGTCATCAAGAGAAAATTTTTTGCATGTGACCAGAAACATTTAGAAGCTTTATAGCACATCCAATAGCTCCGCCTCCCGGGTTCACGCCATTCTCCTGCCTCAGCCTCCCGAGTAGCTGGGACTACAGGCGCCCGCCACCACTCCTGGCTAATATTTTGTATTTTTAGTAGAGACGGGGTTTCACTGTGTTAGCCAGGATGGTCTCGATCGCCTGACCTCGTGATCCGCCCACCTCGGCTTCCCAAAGTACTGGGTTTACAGGCGTCAGCCACCGCGCCCGGACGTTTCACGTTCTTTTAAGTTCCTGAGCTGTTAGCTATGTCTGTAGGGATTCATATTTTAATTAATTAATGAGGGCCGTGATGAGCCATTAACAACAATTTTGAATCAAAGATTATGATGAATCCAATTTGGTGCACCTAACAGCCACATTGAAAATAAATATAGAGATAACAACAATAACAATAAAACTAGAGAATGTTCACAGAAACAGGACTCATCCCTGTAACTTTATTAGCATTTCCATATTCTGGTCTCTCTCTCTCTTTCTTTTACTATCTCTTTCTCTCTTCCACTTCTCATCCTACGCCCCAGCTACTATTTGGCCCCTGTGAAACTTACTGTCAGCTTTTCTCCAATTACCTCATTCCACAAATAATATAATACTGTCTTCCAAATACTTTTTCAATCAAGCTGCTGCATTCATTGAGTGCAGAGGTCAACGGAAATACTGACCAGCAAATGACAGAGTGTTGCATTTCAAGTGTAATGGGCTTGAATTTGAGGAAAATGTTTATGTTCATTTATTATTTTTCAACCTAAGATCTATTGTGCTGAAAACATGCCAAGCAATCAGCTAGCCAGGAAGATTTTTATTTCAACGATATCTTTAATCACATGTAAAACAGGATAGAGTGAATTCACTGAGATATAAGCAGATGTCAGAACCTAGCTTCATCCTAAAGTTACTAGGATTCATTTTTGGAGGTACCAGGAATATTACACTAATAACTTGCCATTAAGCCAGGAGGGCCACTCGTGCTATTCTCATTAATAAAAATTAAGGGTTGTAGGAAACATATTAAGTTCATCATTATACTTCATTTCCATTAGATGCTTGCTCTGAAATTTTCAGCTTATTTTTTGAAAAAGTGTTTTTGTTTGATTTGAAAAGAATATTGGAAGAAATGTGGTGGGATTTGTTTTTACTTCAAGGTAAACAGAAATGTTCGATATTGGTTCATGTCTAAAGCACATACCATAATTTAAATCAAAGTGACAGAATAATAAATGCCAGCAGTAAGTATGACAGAATACTTACGGCAGTGGTCTGCGTGAATTCTTATTGCTGTGGTTTGAATGTGTCCCCTCTAAAATGCAGGTGTTGTCAATGTGATAGTATTAAGAGGTAGAATGTTCAAGAAGTAATTGGGTCATGGGGGCTTCTCCCTCCTGAATGGGATCCGTTGCCCTTATAAAAGAGGCTTCCTGCAGCCTTTAGCTCACTGACTTTTCACCTGCCATCTTAGGACACAGCATTTCTCCCATTGGAAGACGCAGCAACAAAGCACCATGTTAAAAGCCAAGACCAGCCCTCACCAGGCAGCGAAATCTGCCAGTGCCTTCATCTAGGACTTCCCCACCTCCAGAACTGAGAGAAAATAAATTTCTGTCCTTTAAAAATTACCGACTCTCAGGTGTCCTGTTATAGCAGCACAAAATGGACTTTTTTTTTTTTTTAAGGAAAGAAAACCAAGAGTGTGCCCCAAGCTGCATTTTACAAGAATATTAGTATGAACTGAAGAAAGCCAGGTGCCGTTTGTCAACACAACGAGAGACTGACCAGGAAGTCATTTCAGAGACCTTCTAGTCTACCATGCCCATCATAGGCCGAGAGTGCTAGGCCTTGCAGAAAGCCTGAGGAAGGCCATTTTTACTGGATTCTTGGGGCAGGCCTGCCCCTGAAACTACAGATCTGTAGAGACACCAGCATGCAACCCTAGATTGGGCAATCCCCAAACACCTGACTCAAACCAGGGATAGCTGCTGTGTGGATGGTTCCCAGCAAAGCCATGTCATGTGAAGTAATTCTACAAACCTCATTTGGAAATCTAGTCTGTTTCTCTGGGCGGGAGAGAAATCCTGAGCCTGGGGGATCTGAGGAAGGAGCGTCTTCATGTACGCCACACAGGGTCATGTTACTCACCAAGGCAGGGCACTAACATCAAGCCCAGTCTTCCATCAGTGGATAATGAAAGGCAGTTGAGACTCTTTGCAGTGATTTGTAGTTTTGAAATTTACTTACAACCACTTAAGAACATTTAGATCAGGATTATCAATCAGTAAGTGCATATTTGGAAGAGATTTGCATGTAAGCCATATAAAAATAAACGGAATTAAAAGCAAGCTGAATCATTTCATGTTTTGTCTTAATGATAATCTTTTGCTTCGCTTGATTTTTTTTCTTACATACTCATTCTTTGATCCTTTGGATTTATTTTCAGGCACTGGCATGAACCTGGTAAGCATTATAAATTTTAAAATGCCAGATTTTATCCAATATGAGATGTACACATTTTCACATTTTAATATGTGTGAACTCAGAATGTGTCTTACAATTGTCATCGGTAAGCAAAAGGCAGGATGTATTTCTTCTTGGCCTAGAAAGCCATAGGTCAGAGTTTGTTAGAGTGTCTTCATTTTTAAAAGAGTTGTATATTTTTTGTTCTACATTACGATATTTAATTGTCAATTAAAATACATTCAAAAAATCATACTATGAGTTAGCGTTAAAACAGTAAGTTATTGGTTCTATAGAAAAGCATGGAACTCAAGCAGCAAGAATTAAATTTAGTATCAGTGAAGGAAATATTTGTCACTGGAGGAATGATTACAATTTCATATTTTCTTCCAAAGTAGCAAGAAAGTGCTTTATGAGTCCTAAGGAAGATATCCATAGGTTGATAAAACTCTTCTGCACCTTGCTTGAGTTAGTATTGCAAATAGCACAGCAAACAATGGAATTGATGTCAAGATAAACTTTCAAATAGCTCGACAGATGAAAAAACAAAGCCATGAGAATCTGGTGTTAAAAATTTTTGCGTCAAAAAGGACTATTGTTGTTGTGTCAGACATCAATTTATCAGTCTGCTGATAATGCTGCATCCCCAACTGTCTTGAAGGTAGACGCTATGATGTTGTGTGTAAAAATATATGGCACTGATATTTCTGAGTAGCAAGGTGATTTGGGAGACTTGAACTCAACATGAAGTTCACATCATAACTTAAACTTATTTCACTTATTTTCTTCTTTTGTATGCACAAGAGGAATACAAAAAAATCTATGTCTACATTCTAAGGAAGCTTTTTTTTTTTTTTTTTTTTTTTTTTTTTGAGATGGAGTTTCGCTCTTGTTGCCCAGGCTGGAGTGCAATGGCAAGATCTCGGCTCATCATAACTTCTGCCTCCCAGGTTTGAACGATTCTACTGCTTCAGCCTCCCAAGTAGCTGGGATTACAGGCATTTGCCACGAAACCTGGCTAATTTTGTACTTTTAGTAGAGATGGGGTTTCTCCATGTTGGTCAGGCTGGTATCGAACTCCCAACCTCAGGTGATTTGTCCCCCCCTCGGTCACCCAAAGTGTTGGGGTTACAGGCATGAGCCACCACACCTGGCCACTAAGAAACCTTTTTTATTAAATATAAATACTCTATGTGATACCATATATATACACATACATATATACACACACACGTGTATATATATTTATATGCATTTATATACGCATTTATATATAAA
This sequence comes from Mandrillus leucophaeus, assembly GCF_000951045.1. Classification (NCBI taxonomy): domain Eukaryota; kingdom Metazoa; phylum Chordata; class Mammalia; order Primates; family Cercopithecidae; genus Mandrillus; species Mandrillus leucophaeus. The sequence continues at coordinate 3,887,780 of NW_012101754.1, read as the reverse complement.
ATATATGTACTTATTTATATATATTCATTTATATACATATATGCATTATACATATATGCATTATGTACATATATGCATTCATTATATATAAATGCATATATAGGGAAACATTGTACATACAATTTAACATCATAAGTCACATAATGTTTTCCTACATAGGGAAACATTATATTATGTGACTTACGATGTCAAATAACTATAGCTATATGTGGAAACCATTTATTTTAGAGTTTAAGACAGACAGACCCAGATCTGTTTTTAGGGAAGCGTCCAGGGAGAACTTAGCTGAGGAAGTGACAGTTGAAATAGCAGTAGAAGAGTGGATGGAAACCAAAGATAAGTAGTGGAAAAGCATTCTGGGCAAAAGGAACAGAATGTAGGACGGCCCTGAGGAAAGGTAAGTGCCCCGAGTCTGAAGTAGCAAAATTAAACTAAGGTGATGATGGAGGTCTTGTCAGACTTGATCATACTAGCCCTGAAAGTTATGCTAAGAACTTTACTATTACTATTCCATAATCAATGAACTTGTATGTGAGCTATCACATGATTAAATTTGGGTTAATAGATCACATTGTGAAGAAGAGATGAGGGTTGTCAAGAAAAGATACGGTAGGAACTTTCTAGAGACAAGCATTGGTATTGTAAGCAATAGATGGTTGGGAGCCTAAATCAGGGGATTTGGTCACAGATTTGGAAAGAAGTGGACGCATTTAAAGATATAGTGGAGGAAAATCAACAAAAGGTAATAATAAAGGCAGAGAGGTAGAAGGAGGTGTCAGGAATGATTCAGAGGTTACTGGCTTTGATCATTGAGAGAGGAAGCACTGCAGAAGGCTCAGATGTGAGAAAAGACGAATGAGTCAATTTGGGATTTATTTGTTTTAGACTTTATAGTAATGGCAAATGAACATTTGATGGAGCGGACTGTAGTTCAAATATAAGGTCTTGTACTGAAATCATGCCAAACACTGGACTTGTGTATATTTAAAGCTGCCCAGACCCTATAATTCTAGTAATTGCCTTCCTAGGTATCTGTATTGAAAGAGTTTATGTGCATGTGAATTGGAATGTTGTACAGAAACATTTATAATGGCATGGCTCCTAATAATCAAATATTGGAAACTATTTAAATGGTCATCCACAAAATTGTTGTGCATTCATGAAATGCATAGTATACAGTAATTAAAATAAATGAACTACAGCTATTGTACTCTAAATCTAGAGCTGAGCTACATACATCTGTATTAATCTGTTCTCACATTGTTATAAAGAACTACCTGAGACTGGGTAAATGACAAAGAAAAGAGGTTTAATTGGCTCATGGTCTGCAGGCTGAACCAGAAGCATGGCTAGAAAGCCTTCGGGAAACTTACAGTGGTAGACAAAAGTGAAGGGGAAGCAGACACATCTGCCCATGGCAGAGCAGGAGAGAGAGAGAGGGAGAGCAAAGGAAGACGTGCTACACACTGAAACAACCAGATCTTGAGAGAACTCACTATCTCCAAAACAGCAACAGGACATCCACCCACATGATCCAATCCCCTTCCACCAGGCCCCTCCTGCGACACTGAGGATCACAATTTCACATGAGATTTGGGTGGGGACACAGACCCAAGCCATACCAACATCTCTATAAAATATACTTCATTTATAGATCAGCCATCTGGGCATTCACTCTTTAAGAATTCATTAAACTGAACGTTCATTTTTTTATAATTTTATATATGATATATTTTACATTTAATTATATGATATGTATTAATTAAAATATATATAAACATAAATGTATATGAACACAAATACAAATGCATGTGTATATTTATATAAAATAACAAGGTATAAAATGATGGTCCTAGAATTATATGAAGTAAATTTTTAAAAGCTTCTTATCAGCACAAAACATACCTTAAACAAGAGAAATGACATAAAATGATGTTGGATAAGAAGATTCTCAACATTGTGAAATAATTCTCCCTTAGTTAATTTATAAATTTAACAATATCCTGATTAAAATATCAAGAGAAATTATTTTTAACTGTTTGATTTTTAAGTTTAAATAGAAGAAAA
>NW_012101754.1:3868706-3885663 GCF_000951045.1 Mandrillus leucophaeus | reverse complement strand
TATATATTCATTTATATACATATATGCATTATACATATATGCATTATGTACATATATGCATTCATTATATATAAATGCATATATAGGGAAACATTGTACATACAATTTAACATCATAAGTCACATAATGTTTTCCTACATAGGGAAACATTATATTATGTGACTTACGATGTCAAATAACTATAGCTATATGTGGAAACCATTTATTTTAGAGTTTAAGACAGACAGACCCAGATCTGTTTTTAGGGAAGCGTCCAGGGAGAACTTAGCTGAGGAAGTGACAGTTGAAATAGCAGTAGAAGAGTGGATGGAAACCAAAGATAAGTAGTGGAAAAGCATTCTGGGCAAAAGGAACAGAATGTAGGACGGCCCTGAGGAAAGGTAAGTGCCCCGAGTCTGAAGTAGCAAAATTAAACTAAGGTGATGATGGAGGTCTTGTCAGACTTGATCATACTAGCCCTGAAAGTTATGCTAAGAACTTTACTATTACTATTCCATAATCAATGAACTTGTATGTGAGCTATCACATGATTAAATTTGGGTTAATAGATCACATTGTGAAGAAGAGATGAGGGTTGTCAAGAAAAGATACGGTAGGAACTTTCTAGAGACAAGCATTGGTATTGTAAGCAATAGATGGTTGGGAGCCTAAATCAGGGGATTTGGTCACAGATTTGGAAAGAAGTGGACGCATTTAAAGATATAGTGGAGGAAAATCAACAAAAGGTAATAATAAAGGCAGAGAGGTAGAAGGAGGTGTCAGGAATGATTCAGAGGTTACTGGCTTTGATCATTGAGAGAGGAAGCACTGCAGAAGGCTCAGATGTGAGAAAAGACGAATGAGTCAATTTGGGATTTATTTGTTTTAGACTTTATAGTAATGGCAAATGAACATTTGATGGAGCGGACTGTAGTTCAAATATAAGGTCTTGTACTGAAATCATGCCAAACACTGGACTTGTGTATATTTAAAGCTGCCCAGACCCTATAATTCTAGTAATTGCCTTCCTAGGTATCTGTATTGAAAGAGTTTATGTGCATGTGAATTGGAATGTTGTACAGAAACATTTATAATGGCATGGCTCCTAATAATCAAATATTGGAAACTATTTAAATGGTCATCCACAAAATTGTTGTGCATTCATGAAATGCATAGTATACAGTAATTAAAATAAATGAACTACAGCTATTGTACTCTAAATCTAGAGCTGAGCTACATACATCTGTATTAATCTGTTCTCACATTGTTATAAAGAACTACCTGAGACTGGGTAAATGACAAAGAAAAGAGGTTTAATTGGCTCATGGTCTGCAGGCTGAACCAGAAGCATGGCTAGAAAGCCTTCGGGAAACTTACAGTGGTAGACAAAAGTGAAGGGGAAGCAGACACATCTGCCCATGGCAGAGCAGGAGAGAGAGAGAGGGAGAGCAAAGGAAGACGTGCTACACACTGAAACAACCAGATCTTGAGAGAACTCACTATCTCCAAAACAGCAACAGGACATCCACCCACATGATCCAATCCCCTTCCACCAGGCCCCTCCTGCGACACTGAGGATCACAATTTCACATGAGATTTGGGTGGGGACACAGACCCAAGCCATACCAACATCTCTATAAAATATACTTCATTTATAGATCAGCCATCTGGGCATTCACTCTTTAAGAATTCATTAAACTGAACGTTCATTTTTTTATAATTTTATATATGATATATTTTACATTTAATTATATGATATGTATTAATTAAAATATATATAAACATAAATGTATATGAACACAAATACAAATGCATGTGTATATTTATATAAAATAACAAGGTATAAAATGATGGTCCTAGAATTATATGAAGTAAATTTTTAAAAGCTTCTTATCAGCACAAAACATACCTTAAACAAGAGAAATGACATAAAATGATGTTGGATAAGAAGATTCTCAACATTGTGAAATAATTCTCCCTTAGTTAATTTATAAATTTAACAATATCCTGATTAAAATATCAAGAGAAATTATTTTTAACTGTTTGATTTTTAAGTTTAAATAGAAGAAAACAAACAAATAATAACACCAAGGGAAACTCTAGGAAAAAAAGAATAGTAAGTAGTCATTACAACTAGCCTAAATGGAAACATACTGTATAAAATAAAAAACATAAAATGTTGTGATTCTTGTATAGTAAAGTAATGGAATAGTAGGAGAAAGAACATACTAGCAGTCCAGAGACAGACCTAAATAAACAAAGGAATTCGTATTTGTTGGCGTATCAAATGCATATTTTAGAAGCTAATAATATTTGATAATTGGTTTAAAATAGTGCACACAGCATTGTTTAGCTTTCTGCTAAAATAATAAATTTGCATCCATATTTCCTGCTATAATCAAAGATGATTGTTAGTGGATCAAAACTTTTAAATGTTAAAAAATAAAATCATCAAAGTACTACCTATGTGAATTATTATAAGCATTTAAAATAAGAAAGGCTTTTCTCCTGTGATTCAACCAAGGAGTCAGGAAATAAAGATTAAAGTTTATTCATCTCATATTCATGTCAAAAGACCAATTTCCCTGAAATATGTATAGCTATTGTAAATGTACAATAAAAGATTGACCACCCAATAGAATAAGTAGTAAATGTTGCTGATTCGCAAACAAACAAAAACAACAGAAACCCTCTGAAGTATCTGAAGAGAGCACCAGGCATGCTCGTAAGAAAAACACACATTAAAACCACACAGAGACACAATTTTACCTATCACATTGGCAAAAACATAAAAATTTAATAATGTAGTGTCTTGAAGCCAGCAATTGCCTATATTATAACCCCACAGAGGCAGTTTGGCAATTATCTGTGAAAAATATGGTACATGCATGTAACTCTTATCTAGCAATTAAAATTCTAGAAATTTAACAATTATGTGGAAATAGGTGCAAGTATTTTCACCGAAACATTTGCTTTTACTGCAGCAAAAGAGTGGAAACAGACTATATGCCAGAGCAGATTCAACAAACTATGGTTAAAAAAAAAAAAAATTCAAATATTAATAGATAATATTGTCAAGATGGAAAGGGCTTATAAGTTTTAAGTGAAGGAGTGGTACATAACATTGATTTGTTTGTGTTTATTTGTGTTTGTATTTTGGGTCTGATAATTATGTTGAATGAAAAAAGACATTCTATTATATCTGTTTTTAAATATTGTTTGATATTTGCCCCATCTGAACGTATTATTCATTCAGCCAAAAGTGTTAAAGGTGGCTGTCTACAAGCTGGGAAGAGAAACCTCACTAGGAACAGAACTGGCCAGCATCTTAATCTTGGACTTGTAGCCTCCAGAACTAGGAGAATATGGATTTCTGTTATTTAAGCCACACAGTCTATGATATTTTGTTATGGCAGTCAAAGCTAAGACAAATCGCTCTCTTGATAAGAAAATTTTGAAAATGCTAAGTTAAAGTTAAAAAGATGATAAAGAATGTGTGTGTGTGTGTGTAATATGATGATGATGATGATGATGATGATGATGATGATGATGATGTATCTTTTCAGAGATATCCAGTAGGAGCTGAACAGTTTGAAATTTTTTCGACAATTATGTTAACATCACAGCTCACCAGAATATATATTACTATCTACTTCAGTGAGGGTTCTGGGACATACGCTTTGAGAAACAGTGTTCCACTGTCTCTGGAAGGTAAGTAAGGCAGTGTGGTACAATGGTATTCCCAAGTGATTGCATGTTAAAAGAACACGGTTCTGGTTCTGACATAAAAGTTTAGCCTGGTAAGCAAGGACATTTCAATTATCCAGTTCTCAATTTACTTAACTGTTGCTAATAGGCTATCTTGCACAAGAAGACCTTCCAAAATAATGATAGTAAAATACTGTAAAATGCACTTAATTGTGAATTTTAAAACTCCACATTGTGCATATATTCATAGTCTTACTTAAATATAGTGTCTACATTTTTACTGAAAATTCTGTAACATAGAGCTCATATTTCTAATACCGTTTTTCCTGGGTTGAAATAATTACATTATCCCTATTAAGTACAGGATCTGTTTCCTGACATCCCTGTCCTGAGAGAATAGAGGTGCCTGGGGGTTTAGTATGTGCTTTCTCAACCATTTATTCTATCTCTTTGATCAGACAAATGAATAAACTTCATAGTTGAAACAATGATATTGTTGTCTAAATTTTAAGGCCAAAAAAGTCCACAGTTTCTCACGAGAAACTAAATATAGAAAGGCATCTTGTGAATTACTTTATAAAGGTCATGCCATAATAATTTATAAGTAAGTTGTTAACTTCCAAAGAGCAAACTGGACATTGCAAGTACTGATTCTATTTCTTTCTTCAGAAGTTATAAAATACACATGCTACAAGCAGACCATGTAAAGTATGCCACTTTCACAGTACCTAAGAGAAAAATGCCCAACTCTCTCTCTCCATCGACAAAGTGATGTCAAAACTGAAGATCCACTCCTCATTTTTTTAAAATGGGAGAATAATATCAAGTATCACATTTTAAATATAAATTTTGGCACATTGTAAAAGTCTAAGAACTGCTTCCAATCTGTTATATTAAAAAACGGTTTCATGGTTTATTTGGGTCTCTAAGTATAATAGGAGGTCACAGACTTTTCATCTCCTGTTTCCTCATTAACTTCATATTTACTGAGGCTAATTAGAAATTCATAATTATTCAAATAACCACCATCCAGTGTCAATTACTGCTAATATTTTAATACATTGTATCGAATACACATTATGTATGTATAAGGACACACTGGTATACTTACATATGTATACTTCTAAAATATGGCTATTCTTTTAATATCATATTAGAACACTACAGATAAAGATAATACCTTTGACCATAAACTCCATTTCAAATACTTCTTCCATCTCCAACTATGATATATTTGTTGTGTCCCTTCTGACACATTTCCTATTGCTGATCTGGTTACTCTCATCATATTGTCTTCTGTGCATTGAAATTACTTTGCATATTTCCATTAGCTGGTCTTCCTCATGTGTTCGATAATAGTTCACATTTTCTGTAAAGAATTTTATTCAGGCAAGTTCTGGGATCTAACAGAAGCATTAAAGGGTTATCTTAAGCATCTTCTCTACTGTCTTATAAAACTTTGACTCTAAGAGTTCTTTTACAGGTTCTTGAGTTCCTGGCCTCCTTTCCACAGGCCCTATTGTTTTGGTTAAGACCCTGTGTATGCACCATGTTTAAGTTCTAGACCTTAATCACTCATAGGCTGCTAAAGATACCAGATATGGAAGCATATGTTTGGTCAATGGAGGTTTTTCTTTCACTTTTTAAAAAGTGTGAGTATGTAATTTTATTATTAGTCTTAATGTTGCCATTATTCAATTATTTTATACATTTAATTATAATTGAATTCACCATCTTGTATCAGAGATCTCTCGTTTAAATGTCAGTAATGATATTTAAAATGTTTCATAATGGATAATTAAATATATCTTCTATTCTCTTTTTCTATATTATTATCACCCTTAGAACTCCAATTATTCTTATTCTTAAATCAATTTAACCACAGGCACAAACTTTGAGTTATTCTTGCTCTTAGAGGGTTAGTAGACAATGCACTTGTTATTTTAAAATTGCCATCATTGAATTTAATCACATTAAAATTAGTAGCGTTGTTGAGTATTTCTTTAAATGTTCATGCATTTCAGCTTTCAAGGGAGCCTAATGTGAAGAGTACAGGAGCATATGTGTGATTTTAGCTGCTGGAATGAATGTAACCAAATTAGAAAATCAACTTCATTTTCAAATATCTCTTAGGCAATCAGAGTAAGGAGAAGTTTTATTTTGAAACTTCATCAAAATCTAGTAGCACAAAGTTACAAGCACATGTGTTGAAAAAGAGTTCACACATGAGTAGGATGAAAAAAAGCATAACTGCAAGTGACTTTAGAGGGGACATAAAACTGGAAAAACGGACTGAATATGACACTGTGCACTGTGTCTGTCAGAGGTCACAGAAAGTTAAGAGATCGAGGAAGGGGCCAGGGATCAATTAGAAGATCACAGGTCATTAAACCTGTGCTCTGAGCATTTCATCTCTACTGGAAAACATATCTAGTTATCATGTCTGACCTTGAGGTGACAGTGTGTCAATTATTTCCATGCATCCATTTTATAAAGTTGGTTGTGACTGACTATATAAAATGAAAGTTTAGATTTTCAAACCATGAATTCATAATTTTTTCCTTCAATAAGTTATAAAAATTGTAAAAGGTTAAACATGTGGTTCCACTTGAGATTAAATAAGTGAAAATCCCATATTTAGAATCAACTTGGTACAATTTAGCATCCTCATTCAAGAATAAATACCATACAGATTAATGTCCATTATGAGTCCTGTCTAAAAGTTGTCACTGCATTATGTTTTATATTGTGTGGTGATGTTACACATTTTAAAATAGGAAATGCTTATTCGATAGAAATTGAGGATCCCTTTTAGTCGCTAATAACTGATTAACTTATTTTATTCATTGAAGCCATCTGGATTTTCAGATGTCTGTTGTTATTATGGAATTCCTTGTACAAAAGAAAAAAAAAAAAAAAAAAAAAAACAAAGTTCATAGAGCAAATAGCCAAATAGCAAATTAAATGTCCTCTATGTATAAAGGTGCTGGACAATTTATGCCTTAGGAAACCCTGTGATTACAACTGATAGAAGTTTTAAAAATAACCAGACTTTAATAGACTAATTGTGAAAGATTAGCCCATTTATCTGAGCTTGTTAAACACTGCAGTAGACTGGAACCAATTAAATAAATAACTCAAATTCTATATTATTAACTTCAAAAGTCCCCAGTTCCCATCATTGTAGTGCTATGATAGGTTTTTTTTTTTTTTTTTTTTTTTTGTAACGCATAATTCTTTTCACCCACAGAGGGAAGTGTAATTTGGCACATTTGGATTCAGTCAATATATATCAGGCTAAATATAGTCAACTGAATGTACCATGTTAGCCCTATAGAGTAAAATATCAAATTAAAGTTTTGTCCTTTAAGTACAAGTGCACTCAGGTAAACAGGTACATCAATGTTTTTAATTAACTGTGTTCATAGACATGAAATCTCTTTCTAGATCTTAAAGATGATCTTCTGTTGAACTATGTACCAAATCTCACCCCCACAAAATCCAATATCGATTCAAAAGTTTTATGATGCTACAGAAATAAAAACATTAGAGGATCAGAGACTGATATCTATCTACCACTATCTTAGCATATAAGTATTTGACAGAAATGTGATGTGTATGTCTTAATATTCACTGTTGCCTAAACAGGTATATAAACTTCACTTGCTTTATCTCAAAATTAAATAGGGATTCAGAGGCTAAGTTCCCTATTTAACTTTGTTTGTTCTGTCTAGATTAAATCAGAAAACACTATAAGTAAATATAATACATTAAAATGAGTAGCATAAATAAAACAATATCCAAGAGAAAAATATTTGTTGTTTCTTTCAGTGGCTTTCCTGGAAATTAAATACTAATTCAATACTCTTTACAGGTGACTAAATATAATACAAACGTTCCCAGTAATGAGTTGGAAGGGAGATCATTTGTCGCCTAGATTTACTTTTCAAGAGTTGGCACTTCACTGTTCTCTCTCTCATCTCTCCTCCATCTATCTATCATGTATCTGTCTTCTATCTATGTATCTATCCATCCACCCATCCGTTCATCCATCCGTTCATCCATCCATTATCTATCTATCTCACCAACATGGGTTGCTTAGCTGCATTTCTACAAGCTATTGAATATGATAATAAACATATGTTAAATTATTTTTCCTAGAAATGGTTTGCAGATCAGAAAGTAAAAATCATAATTAATAATTAGAATAATTTGGGGACAATGTAGCTGAAAGCCTGGGAACTTTCTGATACTTCCTGCACCTCTATTTATCAACATAATTCAGATTCCAAGTCAAATTGTAATAATATTGATTTATGTCTATCCCTATATCAGAGATAAAATGGACTCACTGAAAAATCGCATAAAGGACCCTGCACCATTTAATATAGAAAAGTTTGTTTTCAGAAAAAGCAAAGGAAAAGAGTGCTAAATTTTCCATTTGGCCAAGACTAATGAATTCCTAAAGTACCCAAGGAAACCATCAGGGCTCTGAAGCCTCAAGTCCTGTTCCTAAAAAGCTTAATAAACAGGTAAATTTCCTCATCCTCCTGGAAGCAGGTAAAATGATGCCGCCCTAGAGACCTACTAAATTCTGTATCTGGCTTGCAACATTTTTATTATCCCAAGTGCTGGGCTCCAAGCAGAAGTGGAGTAACATTTGAGGAGGAAGAAGTGAGAATTTTAGTATGTTGGCCAATGATCTAATATTTTATCATTAAAGAAATAACAATCTCATGCATTGGCAACTTTGAGGGAAAAAATTGAAAATAAGTTTGTTTGTCAAATGGAGGGTGATTGTCTTCTTTTGCAAGATTACATGAGAAGAAGAAAATGAGATTACAAGAAAGAAAGGCAAACATTTGGGGAAAAGAATTTATTTAGAAAGCACCACTTGTTAAAAAGAAGATGAGTTTACAAGGTGAGAACTATTGGGCAGCTTAGACAGACCTCTTAAAGCCATGCCCACACTACTTTTGCTAATGTCCTGATGTTTGCTTTGACAAGAAAAGCGGTGACACTAAATCAGAGCCTCTGTACCAGCCCATTCATCACAGAGCATAGACTCGCAGTATTAGTTACTTCCCGTTTTTTGAATCAACTCTGCTCACCTTCTAGAGAGTGCATTCCAGACATGGGAGGAAGAAAGCGAAGTGGCTTATTCACCACCATTGGTGGTAGAAGCTCCATGAAAAACACATGAGTTTTCAGTCCAGTGTATAAACTGTGTTAAAGATTTGTTTCTATTACAATTAGAAGTATTGTTTTTAGGCAATTTCTGTTGCATTATCGAACCAGGCATTGTGAGATAAACCACTGGGGAAATGTCTTATAAATTTAACAATTCACACTATAAAATCTGCCTTATGTTAATTTAATAGCTTTTTGATTTCCCTCTGAGACCATGAGTCTGTATTTAGAATTTGGTGCTAAATTTGTTAGTGGATACTTTAATCTGTGTTCTATATTTAGTTTCTAATCAACTTTCTTGTAAATAGGTCAGTTCTCATCATGTTTGCTCCCTGTATTTAACTGGAGAATGCTTAGCAAAACTCCCAACAACCCTTGTTTTAATTTGCAGTTGTCTCATTTTTTGATACAGAGTTTCAAGGCTAGTGTTAGCCTTTCCTGCACGGCTCTGACTTTGTAACAATGGTTTTCAGTTCTTCGTAATAGAAAGATGCTTGCTTTAATACGATGCATCCTCAGTGATCCAAAGACTATCTTTCCTTTCATTCTAAGTATCCTGTGGCTGTCACTGGCTTTTGGTTCTGTAAAATAAATTCACTTTCAATCTGAATACTTAATGACAATGAGGTTCTCATACTATGAGATTCCTAACAATGTTTTTGAGCTTAAGTATTCTAACAAGTTTTTTTTCTTACTGAGAAGTAAACAACATAATACATATTTCTACTGGAAGGCAAAATTATTTCATAATTATGTGCTTATAAATATAAAATTGTCATGTAAATGAGTGTTTAAACATTAACATATACCTAATTATCTGTATTATCAATTCTGTGTTAAATGAACATAAGATACATGTAATGTAATCTGATTTGCATTATATAGAAGATAGTATTATAATAACTTTTCATATTTACTTGTTAACTTTAGAATAAAGTGTTTTTCCACTTAGTGCAGTATCCTTGAGTTTAGACTATTACTATTTATAAGAAACTTATTTCTTATGATTAGTAGCACAGTAGTATTAAATATAAGTGAATCCTATTTTTTCTTCCCTTATATTTATTATCCCCACCAATGTTCATCATTCAATTATTTGGGCTCAACAAAAACTATACTGTGTTAAGGTTTAAACCCACTTTCAGGGAGACTTTGAGGAAATATTTAATCACTGAAATCCTATGAATTCAATTTCCCATCTATGAAATGTGCACACTAATTCACACTAAATTTTTTTTGTTGTTGTTTTGTTTTTTTTTTTTTGAGATGGAGTCTCGCTCTGTTGCCCAGGCTGGAGTGCAGTGGCGCGATCTCGGCTCACTGCAAGCTCCGCCTCCCGGGTTCCCGCCATTCTCCTGCCTCAGCCTCCTGAGTAGCTGGGACTACAGGCGCCGCCACCTCGCCCGGCTAGTTTTTTGTATTTTTTTAGTAGAGACGGAGTTTCACCGTGTTCGCCAGGATGGTCTTGATCTCCTGACCTCGTGATCCGCCCGTCTCGGCCTCCCAAAGTGCTGGGATTACAGGCTTGAGCCACCATGCCCGGCCGTACACTAAAATTTTAATAAGATTAAATATAATAACTTCTATAAAATTGAATGTGCATTGCAAAGGTAGAAGTTATTATTCTGCTTTGGATGTTTTCTTACTGGTGAGTGGATTACAGAGTTATTGGAACACAAGTATCTCCCTCTGAATTCCTGGATTTCTTCTGGTAGATAATTCTTACAAGTGCAATACTAATGTTTCTATTAATATTTCCTTGTATCACTATTCTTTCCAAAAATATCTTGTCACTTTTGAAGCCAGAACTCTTCTTTAAGAGTATTCAAAACCACCTGATGAAATTGTTTGGAAGATTGTTGCTCAAATTCACAAGTTTACTGAAACCCAAATGTGTATTTACTTCTTAAAGAGAAAGAAGATAAACTAATTTTTTATGGAAAACTATAAAAATCATTGTCTTATATCTGTTCACTTCTTCTAGTGACTTAAGTAAGATAATAGAATACTGAAGTATCAGCAGGGCAGAAAATATCTGAGATAGAAGCTGGAGAGATGAACATAGCAATTATATGATAGTATATTAATTTACTAAGTTAATGTATAGTATCTATCTATCTATCCATCCATCCAAATAAAAAGTCCTAAATGTTATAAAAGCAGAGCTCATTATTCAATTTATTATTAAGCCTAGCTAACACTGGTTGTCATGAATTATTTAAACTTACAAACCTTTGAGATAAATACCAGACATGGCAGAAGAAATTAGAAGTGTCATAGTAACATTTAAGAAGAATTTTGATAAAAATAACGACATTAGCTACTAATTATTTTCTCCTCAGGCATTGTTCTAATATATTTTATTTGTCTCTCACAAGTCTAAGAAGTCATTATCTGCATTTTATAAGTGAGGAAACTGAGGCATAAAAAAAGCTTCAGTACATTCCTCAAGGTCACAAAGTTGTTGATTTATCGCTTAATCCACAGAAGAATTTAGACCACTCAAGCATCATTATTTCTTTCTAAATTATTTCATTATTCTTTAAGATTTTCTGTAACAGACTATAGAAGTAACTGGACCAAGTTCCTTCAACTTCACTTAGTTGTATAAAATAGAAGCCCAAATAAATAAGCCAGTATCAGACTGTAATGACAAAATCCTGTTAAAAGAAATGCAACTTCTTAAGAGGGAACAAGTGCTTGAGTGAAATGTATTTTATGTTTTAGCATATCAAGAGAAAACTATAGTTTTAAAATACCAGATAGTTTAAAAACACCAGATAGTTTAAAAACACCAGATAGTTTAAAAATACCAGATAGTTTAAAAATACCAGATAGTTTAAAAATACCAGATAGTTTAGTTCATTATGTCCATCCTTTTTCAAGAAAATCGGTCAACAGATCTGAAGTGGGAGAAATTCCTCGACAAGAAAATAATTATTCTTGTTAAAGTTTCCTTTCAATTGCTATGTCTGACATCTTTAGAAGATAACATTTATAATGAAGGAATTAGAGTATTATAAAATTTTGGAGCAGATAATTTTCTAGGGCAGAAAGATAACAAGAAAATTATAATCAGAATTGCGATCATTATTAAAATCATTAGTGGAATAGTCCTGGGTAATTTTTTAAAAATGAAAGAATGGTCAGTGGGAATCTACATACAAAAATGTCTACTATTTTTCTCAGATGCATATATCATAAAATGTATGAAAAGCATTTCAGCACTATCAGGCTAAAACAGATCGGAAACAGAAAATTATCACAAGGTCTACAGTCAAAATGTGAGGTATACATACACTGACACATTTTCCTTAAATGCTTAAAAACAGAATCCTGGTTCTTCAGATGGTTACTGATGGGAATAACGTTTTCTCAGCTTTCACCTCAGTGACAGCAGCTAATTGCTTCCAAGTTTCCCTTTCTTGAGACAGCATTTTTTTTCATTTCTTATTTATTCTTCAGGCATATTCTGCAAATTTATCCATTTTTCAACAAACTGGAAATTACTCTCTGTTGCTTTGTTTTCCTACAAAAATATGAGGCTACTATAAACTATTCTCACCTTGCTTTCCACACTCCTAATATGCAATGAAGATCATTCTATCTCAGTACACACAAAGCAGGCCACTTTTTTTTCTAACGGCTGAATATAGTTGTGTAGATACATCATGATTTAAATAACCAGTCAGAAGTGGAAAATTATTTAGATGTTTCCAATCTTCTACTGTTTAAAATAAACCATAGCCATGAGTGACTTTGTATACAATTATTTAGCAAATGTGGAAATATATTTGTAGGATAAATATATATAAAGAAAAAAAATCCCTAAGTCTAAGATTATGTGCATTTTAAACATACATATGTAAACGATGCAGATAAACTATATATGTAAATGTTTATGTAAATTTCCTCTGTAGCTATGCCAGCATACCAGCCCATCAGTAATGTATGAGAATGCCTCACATATTACAATAAAAGGTAGCTCTATTTTGTTTTTCATTTAGCAAATCTTTGCCAAATTTTTATATTTATGTTACTATGAATGAAATACAACATATTTGCATATAATTAAAGACTATTTTCTGAAAACTGTCTAATCATATCTTTTGTTAATTTTCCTTTTGCACTTTAATTCCAATGGATCTGTAGAAACTGTATACACAGAACCTTCCCTTTTTAATGTAATATGAATTGCAAATTCAGTCTCACTTTCAAAAGCTGAAATTAGTCCACGTTTTTCACTTCTCTTGGTTGGTCTTATACATAGAAACTCTGCCCTCCCTGCTTCAGGAGAGCATGTACTTCATTGCCCTTTGACTTTGTCCTTGTCAACATGACTCATTTTGGCCAAAGATGAGTTAGTAGATGTGACAGTAGTGAAGAACTAAAATTTGTTTAAAAGATTATTCTAAAATACTGGTCTTTTGTGATCCACAATTAGAAGAGGTTTCTTCTAATCACCATCGCCATTGTCCTACCATGGTCCCTATAATAAACGTATGCAGAGACCTTAGCTCAACCACAGCCAGAATCCAAGCCCAGCTGGTCTGCAGGCTCCAACAGAGCCACCCAGCAGAACCCCATCTGGATTAGGTCATCCAGATTCATCCAGAAGACACATGTGGATGAGAAGCAATTCTTCTCCAGTAGGCATGCAGTATGCCTGAGAGACTGGGCATTAAATGGTCAACTGTCCCCAGCTGTCATGCTTTTAAACAATTGTCACATTTAAAAATTATTTAGTTTGAATTTATGAATCATCTTTGTACCATACCTTCTGGAATTTGTATGTTGTTGAAAAAGACCTACCCACTGACAAAGCAAATTAAAATTAAATATGCTATATTTATTTTATTGCACTTATGTTTTTCTTTCATTATTCAATAATTCTGGAATTTATTTTAATATAAATTATAAAGTAGAAATTAAAATGTATATTTAACTCAAATGTCACCATGCTATTTAATAAGAGATCTTTTCTCTATGACTTGAAATGCCTCTCTTACATATACTAATTACATAATATATTACAGTATTATTGCTTAGTCCTCAAACTTGTTTTTGCTTTTACCTCTCTTTTTCCCTCTCTCTCTGCCTGTCTCTTCACACATGCGCACACACACATTTATGTGTCACTCGTATTCTTTATTAATTTTAATATTTGGCAGATTAAATTTTTTTCTATCTTTCATTATGAGAAGTAGTATTATTTGTTTTTCAGAAGGACTTCACAATCCCACTGATATTTTAAACAGATTTTAATTGACATTTTTATTGGAATTACCTAAAAATATATAAATTGATTTAGGGAAAAGACACGTTTTAAAATATAATGAGATTTCATTTTCTAGAACATAATATATTTGATTTACTGCAAGTTTGTATCCTTCTGGAATGTTTTAAAAATTATTGACACAGTGTTTATTCTTTAATTATATTATTATATATTCTGTTTCACTGTTAATCTACATAAAAGATATATAACTTTGTATCTGGCCAATTAAATGAGTTGTATTTTAATCTAAATTAAGTTGTATGGAACCACAAAAGAGCCCACCTTGCCAAGACAATCCTAAGTCAAAAGAACAAAGCTGGAGGCATCATGCTACCTGACTTCAAACTATACTACAAGGCTACAGTAACCAAAACAGCATGGTACCTGTCTCTTATACACATCTAGATGTGTATAAGAGACAGAGTATACATATGTAACAAACCTGCAAGTTGTGCACATGTATCCTAGAACTTAAAGTATAATTAAAAAAAAAGAAATATACTGCATGCAATGTCACTCCTCATATCACAGAACAATTATCTTCCTCACAGGAAAGCTTAAAAGTTAACACATCAGTCTGAACGGCATCATAGCTCATTAAGTTTGTCCCTTTGACAAAGAATTTTTGAACACAATGCCACTCCAAATGCACAGGGACTAAGACAAGGCTATTACCGCAATGGAAGAGGGGGGCACTCTGTGTAAGCAGACATGGCCAGCCCAGCCGAGAGAGGCCCCCTTTGCTGACTACCTCCACGGACATGGGCACCTACAGTGCCGCCCAAGTGCCAGAGCAGAAGTAAGTCCCAGCAGTGCGTACCAGCTCCCTAGTCCTGCTGTAGCAATGACTACAAACTGCAACAACACCTCTGCTGTTGGCTTAAAACAACATAAATTTATCACTTACCGTTTTGGAAGTGAGAAGTCCAAAGTCGGTCTCACGAGGCCAAAACCAAGGTGTCAGTAGGGCTGCGTTCTTTCTGGAGGCACTAGGGCAATAAAATGTCACTGACTCCTCCAGCTTCTAGAAGCCACCTACACTCCTTGGCCTGTGGTCCTTTTCCTGTATCTTCCAAGGCCGCCAGTACAAACTGAATCCTGCTCCTACTGAATCACTTTGACCCAACACACCTTCCTCCCTCTTCCACTTTTAAGGAAACCTGTGATTACATTGGGCTCACCTGGAGAATCCAGACATTGGGCTCACCTGGAGAATCCAGACATTGGGCTCACCTGGAGAATCCAGACATTGGGCTCACCTGGAGAATCCAGGGCACGCTCATTATTTCCAGCCCAGCTGATTGGCATCTTTAATTCCCATCTGCAACTTTAGTTTATCCTTGCCATATAACACAACATATTCACAGCTTCCAGGAGTTAGACGTAGGCATCTTTGGGGACCATTATTCTGCTGATTACAAAATGCATCAGGTTCAAACATTCAGCAGGCGAGAGTTAACACCTTCCTTATTACTATCACAAAATGTAGAAAAGCAGTGAATAAATCATCGGGAAGTTTGCAGCTTATTTGGCTGGATCCACAACCGCCTTTCATGCCCAGAATGTTTCTAAAAGGAGAGTCTCTCCCAGTTACTCTACACCCACCCTGCCCTTGTAAAGTCACCTGGAAAACTGCAGCTGTTTTTCAGAAATCCTTGTTTCCATTATACAGATACTCTGTGTGAAAGTGTTCTTTTGGTCTGACTTATTCTAATAAATGCTCCCATTTAACATGCATGTATGTAATCCAGCAAATTACCTTCTCCGCAGGATATTAAAGTTAGTGTGTTTTGTGCTGTTTAAAAAAAAAAAAAAAAAAAAAACTCTTTGCCTAGTCCTGTATCCCAAAAATGTTTTATTTTTCAAATGAAAGTTTTAAGAGTTTTACATTTTACATTTTACATTTAATTCTATGATCCATTTTGAGTTAATTTTTGTATAAGATGTAAGACTTAAGTCAAACTTTTTTTTTTTTTTTTTTTTTTGCCTATGGACGTCCAGTAGTTGAAACACCACGTGTAGAAAAGGCTAACTTTCTCCATTAGACGGCTTTTACGCCTTTGCTAAAAATTGGTCAGAAATAATAGTGTGGGTGCATTTCTGTGTTTACTATTCTGATTCTTGGTCCATATGTCTGTCCCTCAGCTAAGATCACACTGTCTTGATTACTATAGTCATAAATAATATTGGATAGAGTAATTCCTCCCAATTTTTTCTTCTTAACAAGATTGTTTTAGCTGTTCCAGACCCTTCACCTTGTCATAAGCACGTTAGAGTAAGAAGCTTGGTGAACAATTCCTAGTTTTTCTACATCTGAAAATATCCTAATTTCCTTTTGTTCTGGAAGATATTTTCACTGGTTATAGGATTCTGGGTTAACAGTTCTTTCCTTTCAACATCTGAAAATTGGGTCTCTCTTCATTCTGACCTCCATGGTTTCGGCTGAGAGATCCATGGTCATTCTTACTGTGTTTTCCTTACGGGCGAGTTGTCACTTTTCTCTGGCATTCTTCATGATTATTTTCTCTGTCTTCTGTTTTCAGCAGATTAAGAGTGATGTGCAGCTGGGTGCAGTGGCTTACACCTGTAATCCCAGCACTTTGGGCGACCGAGGTGGGTGGATCACCTAAGGTCAGGAGTTCAAGACCAACCTGGCCAACATGGTGAAACCTCGTCTCTTCTAAAAATACAAAAATTAGCCAGGTATGGTGGTGGGCACCTGTAATCCCAGCTACTTGGGAGGCTGAGGCAGGGGAATTGCTTGAACCCAGGAGGCAGAGGTTGCAGTGAGCCAAGATCACA
>NW_012101754.1:3852637-3868421 GCF_000951045.1 Mandrillus leucophaeus | reverse complement strand
AAAAAAAAAAAAAAAAAAAAAAAAAAAAGCACAATGCCATTGATTTCTTTGGGTGTGTTCTGTTTGGGTTTGGTCAGTTTCTGCATATGTAAATTTAATCTCTTGACAAATATGGAAGTTTTCACGGATTCTTTCTTTGAAACTTTGTTGGTCCCACTTTCTTCTCTTCTTCTAGAACTCTGAAAACCATGTGTATTAAATATTTTGTTATTGTACCACTAGTCCCTGAGGCTCTGTTCATTTTTTTTCCAGTCTATTCTCTCTCTGTTCTTCAAATTGGGTAATTTCTACTGCCCTATCTTCTAGGTCACCGTTTCTCTTCTGTATCCCCTCCATTATGCTGTTGAGTTAAGTCACTGAATTTTTTTTTTTTTTTTTCAGGTCTAAGATGTCCATTTGATTCTCTTCTACATCTTTTTTTTTTTTTTTGCTAACATTTATGTTTCTTTTATGAGGCTTTTTTTGTTTCAAGTGTGTCTGTACATCCTGAACAATGCTTAATTATAGTAAGAAGATGGTGATGATAATGATGAAGAAAAAGATATTCTTTCTGATTCCTAAAGAGAATACTTTCACTAAGATCTTATATGATTTCTAATATTATCATGTTGTTATATGAATTTTTATGTTTTCTTTAAAGAGATAAGAATTCATTTTACTCATTATAAAAGTAATTTTCCATTTTTTAAGAATTTATATAAAGAATGGGTGATGCATTTTAAACTGCATGTCGACTATAATGAGAAGATCTTTTTAAAGTTTTATTTATTAGTATGACCAATGAAACATTCTAAGTTCAAAGCATCTTTGCATTACTATCACAAACCCTACTTGATTATGAGGTATCAAAACCATGTTGAAGTTGGATTCTGTTTCCTACTTGAGATTTTTTTCATTGCTATTCAAAAGAATGATTGGTCTGTGATTTTCTTTGTCTTATGTTTTTGAGCTTTTTAAAATGTCAGGGTAATCTTAGCTTCAGTTTTAAGAATTAAAGGGTTTTTCTTGTTTGTTTGTTTCAATTCTCCAGTAGAGGAAAAGTAATGTTTTACATTTTATTAATGCAAATATCTTACTTTTCATGTTAAATTTACTCCTAGATATTTCATTTGATATACTATTCCTTAAATAGTTGGTAGAATATGCTTTGAAATTTGCTATGCCTGGTACTTATTTGGATGTAGTTCTCTATAATTTTTTCTATTTCTTGTAGAAGTAAGGCTGGTTAATTTGCATTTTCCTAGAAAATTATTGAATTCATTTAAGATTGCAAACTTAGTTTTATAGAACTAAGCAATGACATTTTAAAAAATTATTTTAATAGCTTCTATATCATAATTTCCTCATCAGTCCTATATCATTTGTGATTTCTTCTTTTCCAGTTTTGGTATTTTACATAGATGGTCCTGAGTGATGGCTATTTGCTCATATAGTCATAGATATATATTTCTAGGTGTTCTTTGTCCAAAGGCAATGCTGTTGGCTTTGACCACCTCACGTTTTTAAGGTGGCTTGAGATGAGTTATCTTTCATATTTGAGTCCATGGGCACTCAGGAATCCTTGTTGTGTTAAAGAGGAAACAGGAGATTGTTTCTGCTGATACTGCTTTTTTTTTTTTTTTGGTAGGTTTTTTTAAGCCTGACACCCTTATGATCTCTAGACTGTGACTTTCACAGGGAATGCAGATTCCCTGGGACTCACCCGACCAGGACTCTTATCTTAGAGAAGGTCTCTTGAGACTCCTTCTCTTGGAAATCAAGGTAGATTTGGGGACAGCATTTCTTTAATTCTACAAAACCCTTAATGAATCTCTAGCATTACTTTTATCCTTCAGTCTCCAGATATTTATTCATGTTTAAATTGTGTTTGTGGGTATATGTGTGCCAATGGCCTGATATTTTTGCCCTGAGTCCTGCTGAAAGGTATTTCTTACCTCTGATTTTAAAGAGGGCCTTCTCACCCATCTCCCTCAGCTTTTGCATCTCATCTAAACTCCACGCCACAGCAAAGCACTATTTCACCTTCGTGTACCTGTTGACAGCCCCAGTGAAGAGAAAAGCTCATCTCTACTGACTTTTACCTTCTGTGAATTTCTTTTCACCTTCTGGGTCAGTAATGAAAGGTAGCCATGCTGAACACCAGGGATTCTCTTCTGGGTCATTATGCAAAATTCTCTATATCCATGTTTAGTTTGCTCTATGAGAATATTGTTACTCATACACATGCCCAAAGTTTGGCATACCTACCCTTCTAGCTGTGCCGTAGACATTAGATACTAAAAGTACTTTCTATGTTTGTTCTATTGCTGAGTTTTTAAATATATTTTGCAATAAGTCACCCTACTAGCAACTTTGGTGAAAATGGATAGTTAAAACATGTTTGTTTCATTTTGAAAACAATAGGGTGATTTTTAAACATAATTGTACGATCATTAAGTGGTATCTTTGTGGTTTCCTTAAATCGATGCAGAAATAAAAGAAATGAGGGAAGAGATGTCAGAAACTTCACAAAGAAAACGTCAGCGAGCCAGAAATACTGGATACTCATATATTAAGAAGAAATGATTTAATGTGACATTGAGTCTTTTAAAATGCACAAATAAAAAGGTGACAGCTATTAGGGCAAAAATATGGGCCTTAGCACATGAAATATTAGAGTTGAGAGGGAGTGGTTATAAGGAAAAGCGGCAACTAAAACCCAGCCTGGAAGCTAGCAGGCACTCATTAAATGCTTTTTGAATGACTATTAAATAAATTCCATACTAGATGCATTGAGTTTGATGTGGAAATTTTCAGCAGTAGTGTAACCTTAAACCTCTATGGCGCTGTAAGTTTACAAAGCACTTTCATATGTTGCTCTATTAATCCCCACAATAAACCCATAGAGGAAAATATTATTATGGCCTCCTCACAGCAGAGGAAATGAGGCTTAGGAAGATTAAGTTATATATTTAGTATGAGCCAGAGATGATGTTATAGACCAAGTGTTCTGAAACCTGGACTCTGCCTCATACTGCAGAATGCTCCAAGTGGAGGCAGCTTCAGCTGCCATAGCAGGGTATCAGACACCCTGGGGGAAATCATAATGTTTGCAAACGCTCAAATAATTACAGAGCAAATGAAAAATGACAAGAAAACATCCCCACTAGGTGGGAGATACATGCAGGTTGGGGTGCTGTATCATTTTTACTGCAGTTTCACACACACTTAGGGAAGTTCAATGTATGTTTGTTAAATGAATGATCTGGCTAAAGCTTAGAATATGCGGGACAAATAGAGGTTTATTTGTATTAAAATAAAACTCAAAAGAGATATATGCCAGGAGCCTGGTGAAGGAATAAACAACATCATTGGGAAACAAATTTAATGTTAAGAGTTAAGGGAATTGGGAAATAAAGAAAGGACTCCAAGTTTCCTCTTGAAATAAAAATCATACATATCAAGGACAGCAGACAATTATTTTAAAGGGAGACATATTTAGGCTGGGAGGGGTGGCTCACACTTGTAATCCCAGCACTTTGGGAGGCTGAGACAGGAGGATCACTTGATCCCAGGAGGAGTTTGAGACTAGCCTGGGCAACAGAGTGGGACCCTGTCTCTATTTAAAAAAAATATTTATACATATATATACACACACACAGAGATACATCTTCATATCTTACATATAGAATATACTTCTGAGCAACTTTACAATTTCACATTTTTTTTATTGCTTTGGCTTTTATAAATGAGGTAACCTACTATAGGTCGATTAGAAATTCTTTAAACATATTCTATACAAGGCACTTTTTCTTTAATCTGTTTGATCTCTCTTATTATTTCTCTTTGATTTTAAAATGTTTCTTCCTTTACTTATTTTATTTCTCTGAAGGCATTGTCTGCAGGTCTTCATTAGTCTTCATTTTTAAAATAATTGTATTCATTTATTTCAAATCAAATTATTTTCGGTGCACTATCACCTCATTTCTTTTAAGTTAAGATACATGCAGGTTTTATATATTTCATCCTTTTCTTTATTTTAGCTTGTTTTGAAACATTCCACTGACATTTCCATTTCTTCTGTGGCATATCTTATCGGAGGTTTCTTTCTTTTCTTTCTATAAAGACATAGTATAGAATTTTATTGAGATTTTTCTTGTTGTTTTCACATGAAATTAGTTTCACAAAATTTTAAGAAAATGGGGTGGTTCAGGAAAGTTTTTTGAAGTTCACAGCTCTCATACTCTCTCCTATAATTTTCAGTAATTCTTTAAGATAGGGTCAGTTACCATTTGAAATTATCTTACATTTCCCTTAGCTCATTTTAAACATAGCTGTCTCTTTGACCCTATTGCTTTGGTTCTGATAAATTAGAGTCTTTTTCAAGTGGTCTCTCCTCAATGTTGGGTTTTCTTGTGGAAGGCATTTTGGAGGTTTTATAGACTTCAGATTCCCCCAACTGCCTCATCTTAAACCATGGATTCACGGTAATTATACACAATTTAGAGTATGACGGGAAACTATGTATAATTGGCCTGCCCATAGCCAATGGAGGCCGGGTTGTAATCTGGGAGTGATCCAGTCTCATGTTCGTCACATGTCAAATTGTATCTTTCTCTTTCCTCCTGAAGGAATGTTGATACCACTCTGATAGTGTGCATTGGTGATTTGTCCCCAGCATCATCTTTCATGATTTCTTGTAGTGGTTATAATCTATTTGGGGTTTTAGTGGGGTTTTGTCATTCTCATTTTTAAATTTTAACAAAAAATGTGTATATTTATCATATACAACATGATGTTTTGAAATATGTATACATTGTGGAATGGCTAATTAAGCTAATTAACATGCTAACATATGCATTACATCACATACTTATTTTGTGTGTGTGTGTGTGTGTGTGTGTGTGTGTGGTGAGAAAACTTAAATCTACTCAGTGATTTTTAAGATACAATACATTCTTATTAACTATAGCCACCATGGTATATAATAGAACTCTTGAATTTATTTCTCCAAAGTAACTGAAATTTTGTATCCTTTGTATCCTTTGACCAACATCTCTTCTACCCGCTCCTCCTCCAGGTCCCGGTAACCACCATTTTACTCTAGATTTCTATGAGTTCAACTTTGTTAGATTCCACAAAGAAGTGTAATTTGTCTTTCTGTGCCTTGCGCATTTCACTTAGCAACACTTCCCCCAGGTTCATCCATGTTGTCACAAATGACAGGATTTTCTTCTTTTGTTTTTTAAAGCTAAATGTTATTGCATAACCCATTTTATTTTTCTCATGAGACTTACTCACTACCATGAGAACAGTATGGGGAAAATCACCCCCATGACTCAATTATCTCCACCTTCCACCTAACCCTGCCCTTGACACGTGGGGATTATTGCAATTGAAGGTGAGATTTGGGTGGGGACACAGACAAACCATATCAGTAATGTTACAGAAAGAAAAAAAAATCAATACTTGTCAAATCATGGTAAGGACTACTTTATTCAGAGCCATTTCAAAAGACATAGGGACCCCTGCAGCGGGATCCTGCAGTGGGGGAGAGTGATTCGGCTGAACTTGGAATCCTGCATGGACAAGTGGGAATTTACAACCAAAAAGAGGTGTGGAGGTCAGTGGATAGAATATCAAAGAAACTTAATAGAGTCAAGGAGAATTTGCTTAGGCCAAGCGGACATGATTCTTGCTGAAAACAGACCAGGGTGATCCAACATCACCTGGGGAATGGTAGAGGATGAGGTATCTGAGCAGATATGAAGGATGGGGAGTTCTTGCTGAAGTGACCTAGCAGGTTTTTGCTAAAATTAGATTTTACCAGGAGGTGCACAGATGGGTCTATCAGAAGATGCAGAAGCTTGACTAAAGTTTCGCCAAGCAAAAAAAAATATTTGTCAGTAAATACCCAGTCAAAAAAATCATTATATGCTGGAAGTAATCTTTTAATTTCAGGATGAAAAAATAATGCCCGCTGGGCATGGTGGCTCATGCCTGCAATCCCAGCACTTTGAGAGGCTGAGTTGGGTGGATCACCTGAAGTCTGGAGTTCGAGACCAGCCTGATCAACATGGTGAAACCCCGTCTCTACTAAAAATATAAAAATTACCTGGGCATGGTGGCAGGCACCTGTAATCCCAGCTACTTGGGAGGCTGAGGCAGGGGAATCACTGCAACCTAGGAGGTAAAAGTTGCAGTGAGCCAAGATCATGCCATTGCACTCCAGCATGGGCAACAGAGTGAGACTCTGTCTCAAAAAAAATTGCCATATCTTCTACCCAATTATATCAGCCATTCACTGAGACTAAACCATTGGTGGGATTTGTTGCCCTGCTAGGACCTCTGTCCAGACCCTTTCAAGGGACTCCAGAGCATGTGACTACACAGCCTCACAGTTTTGGAATCAGGGATCGTGGCACCATCACCATATTTTCTAACTATCACCCATTTTTTACTGAATTTTATATTTATGTTAGTCACATAGCGTATATGATTACAATGTAAAAACCAGCTTTATTCATCTAGTTACTTGTTTATTTGGTTGGACCAATTATAAGAATTAATTTAAAACTTTTGCCAGTGTTTAGGATTTACTAAGGTAATGTGTGTACTGCTTGAGTTTCTGGAAGCTGTCACAGGCTGTAAACTCATTTATGCTTTCTCTTCACTGATATCTACTTACTAAGTCATACACTAAATCATATCATGTAGCATTCAGTGCAAGAGTTCTAGTAATAAATTTAATACATACTATCACTCAGTATTTCCCTAGAGTTGTTTAAAACATTTATCCTGGAGCTGAATAACATGACTTACATTTTTAAAGATAGTCATCAACTCCTACATTATACAAAAAAAAGAGTCTCACACAGGTGTTACCAAATCAATTTTCACTTAAATAATTATATATTTTTGCGTGCAAACAGTTGATTACTTAAAGCTTGAAGGATTTGAAGTATCACAGTAAAGAACAGTTTATTCTACATTTACGCATTTTTATTAGTGTCTCTGAATCCAAATTTTAAAACTATTTAAAAAGTTAAATTTTCCTAAGCTGTTTAATTCCAATTAACCTGGAAACAGGGTGTGAGGTGAACAAATTAAAAACCAGTCCCACGACAACAGCAATAGTAACAACAAAACAGTGATATAAATCTGAAAACACTTGAACGTTAGCCCGTTCTCTAATTATCAAAGATTGAACAAAATGAATGAGATACTTAACCCACTGTGTCCTTGCTTATTTCCCCCCTGAAATTTGGAAAATTCTAAACCTGAGCTTCTCTAAGGTTGTTTTTAATGCCTCTATTTGTTAGAGAAGTCATCTTCTGGTCTTCTATAAATGCTTTCTGATTTCTCCTAATTATGGAAGAATTAACTCTTCACAACCAAAGTCATCTATTAATTTATTTTCACAAGATTTAGAAATGTTTTGTTTCTCAAATATATTTTCGTTTAGATGCAAACTGACAATACAGGTCAGTTAACTTCTTTATATTTGAAAAATTCCATGAAAATGAATAACCCATCTGATAAGAAATTAACAACCAGAATAGACAGGCTCAAAGAACTCTATTGGACAAAATCTAGTAATCTGTTTTAAAAATGGGCAAAAGGCCAGACATGGATTACAGGCGTGAGCACTCTGGGAGGCTGAGGTGGACGGATCACGAGGTCAGCAGCTCCAGACCATCTTGGCTAACACCATGAAACCCCGTCTCTGCTAAAAAATACAAAAAATTAGCCAGGCATGGTGGCGGACACCTGTAATCCCAGCTACTTGGGAGACTGAGGCGGGAGAATGGCGTGAACCCAGGAGGCGGAGCTTGCAGTGAGCCGAGATGTCGCCACTGCACTCCAGCCTGGGCGACAGAGCGAGACTCCAAAAAAAAAAAAAAAAAAAGGCAAAAGATGTGTAAACGTTTCTCAAAAGAAGTCCTACAGATGGCAAATAGGCATACGAAAAGGTGCTCAACATCACTGGTCATCAGAGAAGTGCAAATCAAAGCTACAATGAGATATCATCTCACCCTAGTTAAAATGCCTTTTTCCAAAAGATAAGCAATAACAAATGCTGGTGAGGATCTGGAGAAAAGGGAACTCTTCTACACTGTTGGTGGGAATGTAAATTAGTACAACCACTAAGGAGAAGAGTGTGGAGGTTCCTCAAAAATCTAAAAATAGAGCTACTACATGATCCTTGCAGAATATATACCAAAAAGAAAAGAAATTAATATATTGAGGAGATATCTGCAGTCCCATGTTTATGGCAGCCCTGTTCAAAATTGCCAAGATTTTGAAGCAACCTAAATGTCCATCAACAGATGAATGGAAAAAGAAAATGTGGTGCTTATACACAATGAGTTCTATTCAGCCATTAAACAAGAACAAGATTCAGGCTTTTGCAATAACATAGATGAAACTAAAGGACATTTTGTTACATGATATAAGCCAGGCCCAGAAAGACAAACATTGCATGTTCTCACTTTTTTGTGGGACGTAAAAATCAAAACAATCAAACAAACCCACAGAGATAGCAAGCAGGATGGTTACCAGAGGCTGGGAAGGGTACTGGGAGGGTGAGGGAGAGGTCGGGATGGATAATGGTTACAAAAAAATAGAACGAATAAGGCCTAGAATTTGAAAGCACAACAGGGTGACTATAGTCAATAATAATTTAACTGTACATTTAAAATAACTAAAATAATGTAATTGGATTGTTTGAAATACAAAGGATAAATGCTGGATGGGATGGAGACCCCATTCTCCATAATGTGATTATTACACACTGCATGCCTGTATCAAAACCTCCCATGTACCCCGTAAATATATATACCTACTATGTACCCACAAAAATATTTAAAAAGTGATAAACATTTATCATGTAAAAGACAGAATAGTTACTCAGCTGTTGTCTGTTTATAAAAATTTTGGATAAGGTATAAAAAAGGTAATTAAGGAATTCAAATGTATTGGAAGTCTAATATTTGCCAGCCACTATACAAGTACTTTTATTTAATCTTATTTACTTAAAAAAGTCTTTGTTAAGAAATGGGGGTCTTGCCTTGTTGCCCAGGCTGGTCTTGAACTCCTAGCCTCAGGCAATCCTCTGGTTTCAGCCTCCCACAGTGCAGGGATTACAGGTACGAGCCACTGCACCTGACCCTTAATTTTACTTACTTTTATTTAATTTACTTAATTTATTTAATTTATTCAAACCTTTAATATGTACTGGAGTAGGCTTTGGGGGCTCATTCTATATGTGAAGAAACTGTGAGATCAAAATTATTACTTAATAATCAATGGAGGTGATGTTCCTGCACCAGCATCCCTAATTCACATGGTGCTCGTTTTATTCTTTCTGTGGTATGAGGCAAGCTCCTGAGATAAGAAACTGTTTAGTATTCTTTCTTATGATACATTCAGTGAAGTATGCCCACAAAAGGAGGCAGAGAAGAGATTCACGAGCATAAAGTTTAACACACAAGTCCTAGAGATGGAGGCACAGCACGCCAAGACTACTACCTGGTAAAGGCACCAGGTCATTAACACAGCAGAAGACAAGAGCCAGGGGAAAGCTCTGGCCACTGTTGTTACTGCGGTTTTTGTGGGAAATGCAAGGTGGGCCAAGGTGAACGTCTTACGAATGGCTCGAGTGCATAATTCTGTTCTCTTTTACCAAGTTTGTCCAACCCATTTCCCGTGAGCTACATGCAGCCCAGGAAGGCTTTGATGGCAGCCCAACACAAATTTATAAACTTTCTTAAAACATGGAGGGTTTTATGCAATTTTTTTTAGCCCATCAGCTACGGTTAGTGTTAGTGTATTTTATATGTGGCCGGAGACAATTCTTCCAATGTGGCCCAGGGAAGCCAAAAGTTTGGACACGACTGCTAGGGGTGGTTCCTAGTTGCTGAACACCTGTCCCTATAATGATTGAGGTAGAAGAATATTGCCCTCTATCTGCAGGTCAGATAGAGAAGGTATGGTTCTTCATGAATTATTTGCATATCAAAGATATGCTCTTGGCTGGGTCTTGTTATGTCTAAGAATTGGCTAGCGCTGGAAAGACAATTTCTCCCCCAGAAAGGTTTTTTCAGATGTGAAAATATAATAATATACAGAAAACAATGTAAAAATGCAATGTATAAAGCCATTCGCATGGATAGACAATTTCTACAAAATAATTATCTGCCTTTTCCCAAGATAAAATTTAAAAGGTAGAGTTGAAATCAGGTTATAATATATACTTGCATAGGTGACAGATGTTTTTATGCCATCGTCTGATCTTAAGATAGGAGAGCAACCCAAATAAACAGAGATAATCTGTAATCAACTGCAAATCATACATGTGTGGAAGGTTAATGGCCATATAAAAATGCACGGAATACTGTCATATAATATTACCAAAACCTTTGCTACTTTTTCTCAAAATTTAAACTGAAATTCTTCTTGTGATCCTTGTAGTCTGTTATATCTTACAAACAGCACATTATAGTTAACATGGCTTAGAGCTATATGAGCAAACAATAACTAATACTCGTCTGATGACAAATAGACACTATGGTCATCAAAAAATAATTCACCTCCCTGTACATTTCCTGATCTGTAAATGTTGACAAAACAAGATGCTTTTATCTATGTAGTCAACTCCTATTTCTACATTTCCCCTCCCAAGCATTGAAAACTGCATAAATACCAAGAACCATTCTTTCAAGAAAAACACTCAATTTAAGAAAAGTGAAAAAAAAAGTTTGCTGGTTGGAAATACTATTAAGCATTGGTTTCAGGATTGAAATAGTACATGCATTCTCAAATGTTTCTTATACAGAAAGGCAGAGAGACAAAAATAGAACATAAGAAAAAAATGGACCAGAAGAATGAGCCATTAAAAGATCATAGAGAATAGACAGGTAATAGGAAAGATTAAAGACTTCTTCAATTGTAGAATGGGATATTAGCACTAAATGTTTTTCAGTAATCTTTGGTTTAAAAATATTTAATGATTACCTTTGTTTTAGTTCCTTCTGAAGGAGATCCTGAGGCAAGGTTTGGAAACCTGGTAAGTAATTAGGGGAAGAGTGAAGGTAACATTGGTAGAGAGATGGGGAAATGAGACAGGATGGAAAAGAATCCAAGAAAGGGTGGGTTATCAGGCCAGCTATGATGGTAGATGACTGTAGGTTACCTGCCCTAGGGAACTGTGGGAACTGTAGGAACAGGAAGAAAATACAAGGCTCCAAATAACACCCCTGTCTTGTAGTCATGGGATGAGGTATTTTCAGTTGGCCTCACTTATCGGCGAAGTGGGCCAGAGATATTGCTTGGTCAGAGATAATCGAATGCTGGACAGAGGATGGGCTGCATTCTCTGAAGCAGTTCGACACAGAGATATGGTGGGGCACCAGCAGCATCTGCACACAAATTTGAGTACACTGTATCACAAATGTTTTTAAGTATTTTTCAACCCTCGTAATGCTTAAAGTATATGTAGGGATAACATCATTGTGTTTTGAAGAGTCACGACCTTCATTGGTGAGGAGTAAATACCTGTAGGTTGCAGCTACAGTCGTTGGACTAGAATGCAATTGTCCAACATATCTCTTGGAGTTTAACACGTCTGGCATTCAATACATTTGCAAATAACATGGTTAAATAAAACTAAACAGATTTCTTACAAAAATTTCTCAAAACAAATTTATGTAATATTGTTTATAATATTCCTTTAGAGAGGGGGCATTTGAAACTCTTTTTAATAGAACACTTATTAATCAATTTATTCAGGAATTATTAAATTTCTACCTTCCTGAAGGTTACATTTTACTGAAGTCCATCCATAGACAATAAAGTTAAATCAATTGTATCATATTATATAAGGAAATGAGAGCTTTCAAGAAAAATAAAGCAAGTCAAGGGAAGGACAGTGCTGAAGGAGGAGGGAGGTTATTTTGGTGGGTAGCATTTTAAAATAGGCTGGTCAGATGTTGCTTGATTACAGACTTAGAGGATATGAGAGAGGGAATCTTCTCATTGTTTAGGGGAAACATATGTTCTGGAAAGCAAAGCAGTAAATCAAGAGATCCTGAAGCAGCACCAGAACAGAGAAGCAGTGAGTGTGGCTGCAGCCAGTGAGTGAAGGGGGGGCTTAGGCTGTGAGCTCACAGAGGCTGGGGGCCAGCGTGGAGTAGACAGAATCTGGGCTTTCACTCGAAGTTAAATGGGAAGCCACTGGAGTGCACGTGTGGACACACACACACACACACACACACACACACAAAAACACAAGGAAAGTTAGAGGTAGTGGACACGTTTAGGGCCTTGACTGTGGTGACAGTATCACGGTTGTATGCACACGTTCAAAATCATAAGGTCTACATTAAATTTGCATAATTTTTTTGTACATCAATTATACCTCAACAAAACTAAAACAACAAAAACCAAGCAAATCAAAAGAAGAAAAAACAAAACAAGAAGAGAAGAATTGGGCTGTCATAAACTGACAAGAGGGAATCTGTGGAGACAAAACTGTTAGAGCAGGGACATCATTTTAGTTTGGGACAGGCTATGTTTGAGGCGACTATTAGGCGTCTGAGAAGAGATATCAAAGTACTAAGATGTGGAGGAAAAAAAAAAAAAAACTTTGAAAGTATTTTAATCAAAAGTTAGCCCAGAGAATGTGGATGGAAAGAGAGTTATGGGGAATCAGCCCCGTAACCTGCCCGTAGGAAGGTATCAGCAAAAAGCTGAGAGACCAGAAAAAAACCGCCAAAGAACTGGCAATTTGGAGTGAAGAAAATCAGGTCAAAATAATACATTGCAAGCCAAGTGAAGAAAGTGTATTCACAAGGAAGAAGTGCTGAGTAGTTCTAAATGCTGTTGGTGAATAAGGTGAAGGTTAAGAATTGACTTTTGTACCTTCAGGAGATAGCAATAAAGTCATTTTGGAAAGATCAAAAAATGTTAATATATATATAAAATTTAATATATATATATAAAATTTAAAATATATATTTTCTTTATGAACATAGTTATAAATCTCCTAAATATAATAGTAATATATACAATTTAACTCTGTATTAGAATATGTAATTAACAATTAGGTCTTATCCATGAAATAAAAAAAAAATTCCATTCTTATAAATGCACTAATAGAGTTCATCATATTATAAAGTCAAAGAGAAAAGTATAAAATCATTGTGAAAGAATCTGAGAAAGGTGTTTATGAAATTTCTTAGTGAGCTGAGTGAAAGCGCAGGCTAAGTTCTTACCGTAATATACAGTATTTGTGACAAAAGAGCAGTCAACAGCATTCTGACACTTAGAAGATATTTTCTTTAGGAGGAAGTCAAGATTCTATTTTCATTATTACCTATCAATGTCTGAAAAGTTCTAATCAATTGAATAATACTAGAAATAGACATTTCAGGCATCCCTGTTAGAAAATAGAGAAATAAATGTATTATTATTGGCAGATTCTGTAGCTATAGTTTTCTAAGTAGAAAACTCAAAAGATAAATACAAATGTTATTAGAAAATTTGTGTGAATTGGCCGAGGCCGGTGGATAGCCTGAGGTCAGGAGTTTGAGACTAGGCTGGCCAACATAGTGAAACCCCATCTCTACTAAAAATAGAAAAAAACATTAGCTGAGCATGGTGGCAGGCACCTGTAATCCCAGCTACTAGGGAGGCTGAGGCAGGAGAATTGCTTGAACTTGTGAGGTGGACGTTGCAGTGAGCAAGATCGTGCCATCGCCAACGTCGTGCCGGGACAACAAGAGCAAAACTCCGTCTCAAAAAAAAAAAAGAAAGAAAAAAGAAAAAAAGAAAAACTCTGTGAATTAGGAAATGTGATCATATAGAAATTTACTTACCATAATCAACATGTTATGAAACAGAAATAACCATAAAAATTGATCTGAAAAATGTTTTGTATATTGTGAACAAAATAAAGATGCTAATGACTTTCTAAAATAACGACCATTACTTACATGATGAAATTGAAACTGTCAACAAAAACCACAATTGAAATATGGAAACAATAAATAGGAAAACATATCATACCCTTGGATGTAAAGACTGACTATTATTGTCAGAGGCATGTGAACCAGAGCAACTCCATCTTAAATGGGAGCTGGGTAAAATGAGGCTGAGGCCTGCTGGGCTTCATTCCCCGATGGTTAAGGCATTCTAAGTCACAGGATGAGATGAGAGGTTGGCACAAAATACAGGTCATAGAGTCCTTGCTGATAAAACAGGTTGCAGTAAAGAAGCCGGCTAAACCCTAACAAAACCAAGATGGTGACGAGAGTGATGTCTGGTTGTCTTGTTAGTGCCATGACAGTTTAGAAATGCCATGGCAACATCAGGAAGTTACCCTATATGGTCTACAAAGGGGAGGCATGAATAATCCACCCCTTGATTAGCATATCATCAAGAAATAATCATAAAAATGGGCAACCAGCGTCTCTCAGTGCTGCTCTGTCTATGGAGTAGCTATTCTTTTGTTCCTTTACTTTCCTAATAAACGTGCTTTCACTTTACTCTATGGACTCGCCCTGAATTTTTTCTTGCACGAGATCCAAAAACCCTCTCTTGGGGTCTGGATTGGGACTCCTTTCCTGTAACATTAGCAATAATAACTAAATGATCATTAAGTTTTATGAAATCCCAACAAAAATCTCCCTAGGTTTGGGAGGGAGATGTGTTTTTAATGTGCGTGTGTGTGTGTGTGCGCGCGCGTGCGTGCTTAAAATCAGAAATACTTTGAAATGCTTTTGGAATAGTAACTAGGGAATGATAATAGACACTTTTTTAAATAAAAATAATGACAAGGAAATTCACCTCTCACGTATGCACAGACCTTTTCCTTTCAATATTTTTAACACCGATGATCATCCTTACTAACCAAGCGGAATCTGAATACAAGCGGAATCTCAGTATCACTCTACACTTTCTCCCTTTATGCTCCTCTCTGGATTTAGCCTATTCCTAAATCCTGCCCTTTCAACGTCCTCATCTTTGCTTAAATCTGTCTGCTTTTAAAAAAAAATTTCCATTTTCAATAATTAGGTAAAGTTATCCCCCAATTCTGCATGAATTATGACAACTGCCTTCGTGCCGCTCCTGCTGTCTCCAGATTCTCCACGCCCTCCCACCAAGCCACTCTCAGCTTTACCTCACCTACTCTCAGTGCTGTGCTGAGAGTCAACTTTGGAAATGCAAATTGAGGAATAAACGTCTTCTTGAAAACAAGCTTTCCTGGCTTTTCGTTTCCCTCATCCAAAGTGCTTTGGTTGCCTGCCCATCTGGACCTTGTTGTCTAACACGTCTCAGGTCTTCCTACTTCCCACCCACTTTCCTGGCATGACAAAGGAAAAGCTGGTCTCTGTGCCCTCCATTCTTACAGTCTCTTCAATTACCCTCCAGTTTACATATTACTTCCACGTAAAGTTCTCTCTGAGCCACAACAATGCACATACAATCCAATCCTGGGTTGGTTAGATGCCTCTGTTATGATCAGTTCCTGTAGCTTCCATATTTCATAAATATATTTCTTCCTTATGCCTTCCATTTCATCGCCAGCCTTCTGAAGGCCAAAATTATACTGGTGACCACTTGTCCCATTTGTGCAGTGTCTCAGCTAACAAATACTTACTGAAAAAAATTGAACAGTATTAATATAGTTTATAAATTCACAATAGTGTGATTAAAATGCAGAAATAAGAGAAATGTATAGCTCAGTGAAATTGTCATTTATTATAAAGGAATTATTTCAAATCAAAGGGAAATTACAAATTAT
>NW_012101754.1:3825217-3851967 GCF_000951045.1 Mandrillus leucophaeus | reverse complement strand
GTATATATTTAACAAAATATAAAATATTCAGTATAGTGGGACATATAAAAATTAAAAAGGGTATGACAAATTTTGATAGATTTGATATGCATAGGTAATAAAATGCTATACCCATGTTTGGAAAGACATTTGAAAAAATGAATTTAAAAAATCTAACATTATCTTTACTCCTCCTCTGCAGGCAAAATCTATGACTCATGCTGAGAGATCATTCTTCACGGACCCCTTAGGACTCTGCATCTCTTGCGAACAGTTGGCCTTACTGCATTTGTTCTAGGTGATCTTTTAAAGGTGTTGGGCAAATAACTTTGGAAGATAGAGTGTCTCTCCTAAAACAAACACAAAATGTGTTTGCTGTTCAATATGATAAAGACAATGTTTCCCTTTGGATGAAAGCTGGGCATGTTTACTGCCCTCTATAAAATATTTGGGTTCTATAACCATGATTTCTTTCCTGTAGCACAGTCCATTGCCATGTGCAAATGTTGACTGGTTCTTGATGTCTCTATGTAATTTCTGCTATTGCTGTAATGAAATTCTTTGTCTTTGGCTCAGGAATCTTGTGTTTACCATCAGCATCCAGGAACTGTGACAAGCTAGCATATTAATTTATAGGTAGAGTAAAATCTAATAATTCTTCACAGTTCTTTAATATTGAGTATTTCAAAAAATTAAGACCAGGTGCCTTAATCCCAGCACTTTGGGAGGCTGAGGTGGGCAGTGTGCCTGAGGTCAGGAGTTCAAGACCAGTCTGGCCAAGATAGTGAAACCCTGTCTCTACTAAAAATACAAAAAACTTAGCCTGGTGTGGTGGTGTGCACCTGTAATCCCAGCTACTCAGGAGGCTGAGGCAGGAAAACTGCTTGAATCACAGAGGTGGAGGTTGCAGCGAGCCAAGATGCACTGCACTTCAACCTGGGCGACAGAGCGAGACTCCATCTCAAAAAGAAAAATTAAAAATATCTTACCAATATCCATGCAAAAAACCTTCAAGTTCAATAATAAGTACTAAGCAACAGGTAAGTTCATGTATAACTCTTAAAAGTATTAACATTTCACATATATTTTTGTGAGATTTTTGGCAATCTCGTATACTGCTATCAATAAAGTTTAACTCTGCAGGGCAATTCAATTAGTTGAATTGTCTTTAAAACTGCACAGCAAAAAAATTAAAACTCTTCTATGATTCACGAATTTATTTTCTAAGAATTTCTGACCGCTAGGTTTCATCAAGGATATATTCATAAGTCAGTTATTTGTAATTTTGTTTATGATGTGAAAAACTGACAACACTTTATATATAATGTCTAAAAGTAACATTTTAGATGAACCAAATAAAAGATATTGAGATCAAAAATTTTGCACAATTTACAATGTGCTTTCAGATATTTACCTTGCGAACATGAGGAAATTATAATGTAGTAACATGAATTAAACATGATACGAAATAGAATTTTTCAAATTATCTCAGGTTTGAAAAATAGTATATTTAGATTCATTAAGGAATGCCGAGACCAGCTCGGTCGTGGAGACCCTAACCCAGTGGCGCTAGAGGAATGAAAGACACACAGACATATAGAGTGTGGAGTGGGAACTCAGGGGGCTGACAGCCTTCAGAGCTGAGAGCCACGAACAGAGTTTTACCCACATATTTATAGACAGCAAGCCAGTGATAAGCATTGTTTCTATAGATTATAGATTAACTAAAATGGGAAACAAAGGGATGGGCTCTGTCTAGTTATCTGCAGCAGGAACATGTCCTTAAAGCACAGATCGCTCATGCTATTGTTTGTGGCTTAGAAACGACTTGCCTGGGCATCATGGCCATCGAACATATCACAGTGCTGCAGAGATTTTGCTTATGGCCAGATGGGGGCCTGTTCCCAACAAAAGAAAACAGAAAATATATGTTTTAATTATATATGAGTGGATATCTTGGATGAACCAGTTTGTGAGAGAGGTCCAAGTTGGAGATACAAGTTTTAGAAATTTCAGTATCTAAATGAGTTGAAACATTTACCAAAGAAGGGTAGATGGAGACATGAAGAATCCAAGGACTGAATCTTGTGTTCACAAAGACTAAATTAGTAAACCGAAGTAGAGTGGCCTGTTTAGCAAGAGAAAAAAGTGGACAAAATTGGCAAGTTGGAAAAAAAGTGTGATAAAAAGGAAAAACGACTTTGCTGATGCAAATGCTGTTGAGAGGTAAAATGAAGTAAAAAATTGACCTTGGACATGAGATCAATATTACAGTGAAGTCATTTAAAAAATGGAATGACCTTACCTGTTTCAGAAGAGAACAACCTCACTTATGAGCATAATTACAAAATTCCTCAATAAAACAGTAACAAAAATATCTAGTTCTGTATTAAAATAAAATATACCATCAACATGTAAGATTTGGTACCAAAATGAAAAAAAAAGTTTGCATGCTAAGAAATGCAGTAACATTTAGCAAAGAAGTCAAGTGAGAAATGCTATATCATCATTTTTAAGGAATCTAATAAGACATTCATAAAATTTCTCACTAACTTATATGGAAAACAGATTATTTCCTCACCTAATAAATGATATATCTGGATGCAGGTACTGGGAGTAATGATAGTTTTCAGTTTATACTTTCGTTCTTGAATTCTCAAAGAATTTAGGAGAACTATTTTTTAAAGAACACATGCTGCATTACAGAACACCTAATTTTTATTTTATTTTTTTCAAACAAGTTCTCAGACCTCATCTCTGGTGACTGCTGACCTTCCTGATGTGGATGGTCATAACAGGAGCAGGTGTCCCATGATGTTATGGTCCCAGCTACTTTATAGTGGCTTGGTACAGAGATGGACATCCGTATAGGCTGACCTAATCTAAATGTGTACCCTAGATTTTGGAACAGTATCTTTCTGTGTGGATGTGGCTGAAGACATGTACATACTGCCCCTCTGACAACTCGAAGTTGTCATATAAACAAAGAAGATGAAAAATCAGATTACCGGTGTGAGTAAAGGATGTGGTAGAGGAACAGATACACAGGAAGAAAGCCAACCACATGTAAGAGATTTAGCGAGAGCACTGTCAAGATTGCCAATAATATCCCAAGCCTTTCATTTTAGTCAAAATTAGATACACCTACTAGACGTCAGATTTTGTGAGACACACCTGTACATTTATAACAGATTCCTTTTTGTACTGAAATTCACATAGGTCGAATACTTAAAGCTCTAAGGATCATATCTAATATGTTAATTCTCATCTTTATTTTCGAGAGTCATAAAAATCTTGGAAAATTTACAGACTTCATCTTCTGTTGGAGAAAAAATATTTTCTTAGGCTCAAGATGTTTCATTCAGGCATTCTTTCCAGTAACTTGAATTCTAATTGAATAATCAATATCCAATAGGGACATTTTGGAATTATGGAGTACAGCGAGGAGTGAATGTCCAAACACAAAAATAAGCATGTGTGGATGTACAGTAGTCCCTCAGTATCCTTGGGAAATTGGTCCTAGGACCCCTGCAGATACTCAAAATCTTCAGATGCTCCAGTCCCTTATATAAAATGGTGTAGTATATGCGCATATAACCTACACACATCCTCCTGTATACTTTAAATAATCTCTAGATTACTTATAATACATAATATAATGCAAATGTGTAAAATGGTTGTTATATGGTATTGCTTTTTATATTATTTTTATTGTTGATTATTTTGAAAATATGTACAATGTACAGTTGGTGAATCCCTGGATGTTGAATCTGTGGATACAGTGCGTCCTCTATTTATTTTCAAATCAGTTTCTTACATTAATATATTTCTAATGCACTGAAAATTATAATGATATGGAAGAGCCTTTTATAATGTATTTCAACTTCTTTATAGTAATATTTTCTGATGTAACTTTTTGAGTTCTTATTGCTCTAACAAAATCATAAAACAAACTCAGCATTCTTTAGGGACTTTTGCACATAATAAAAAGAACTTTTAAAGCTCTTGGGCTGGGTGTGGTGGCTCAACTCTGTAACCTCAGCATTTTAAGAGGTTGAGACAGGAGATTGCCTGAGGTCAAGAGGTCCCAAACAGTCTGGGTAACAAAGCAGACTCTGTCTCTATGAAAAATAAAAAGAATTAGCTGGGCATGGTGGCACATGCCTACGGTCCCAGCTACTTGGGAGGCCGAGGCTGTAGGGCTGCTTGAGCCCAGGAGTTAGAGTCTGCACTGAGGCAAGATAGTGCCACCGCACTCCTGCCTGGGAGACAGAGCAAGACCCTGGCTTAAGAAAAAAAAATTAAAGACTCAAGTTATGAAATTCAGGGCCAAGTAGTCAGTGCCTCTGACTCACAGTAACCACACAGGGCTGACTACTATGCACAATCTTATGGATAATTTCAAATAGTCTTGCCAAAGTCCTAAAAATCAGAACAAGTTTTTAACTCACAAAAATAAAGTCCTAGAATTATTGTAATATGATATCACAATTTGGAATTAAACCTTCTAAACTAATGGCATGTTAAGGAAAGTATTTTTCTTAACTAGGATGCCTCTCATATATTTTAAAATAT
This sequence comes from Mandrillus leucophaeus, assembly GCF_000951045.1. Taxonomy (NCBI): domain Eukaryota; kingdom Metazoa; phylum Chordata; class Mammalia; order Primates; family Cercopithecidae; genus Mandrillus; species Mandrillus leucophaeus. The sequence goes on along the minus strand of NW_012101754.1, from coordinate 3,847,413 downwards.
TGTTTTCCCAGTAATGAACCATGAATATCTGTTTTAATGTTTATGCATAGTTAATTCATATAGTACAGTCTCAATCTATTGTATTATTAAAATGTTTATTTTTTTCATAAAAATAAATGTAGTGTACATTGAAGTAGTTTTGGAAAACAGCAACAAAACTCCTGTATTACAATAACTGCATTGCTACCATTGGCATTCTAGTCTTTTCTTACACAGTTGTATTTGTATATGGTTTACATTAGTTTACATATATTTAGGTTAACAGGTATTTTTGATGTGGATTTGTGTGTCAATAGTATATCTTACACAATCAGCTATATAAAATGGTAAAATAAATCATTATTATGAAAACAGGTAGTGTTAAAAGAAAACAAAGTTTTATACTGATTTTACATTTAAGCTCATTTTTATTATGCACTATTGTATGCCCATATAGGGGATTCAAGAAACTATTGTTCACAGGCCAAATTGACTGTTTGGCTTTGTAGATAAAGTTGTAGTGGAACACGGCCATGTTCATTTGTTTACATATTATCTATGGGTGATTTTGCTTTAAAACAGCAGAGTATAGTACTTGCAACAGAGACAGTATGGCCCATGAAGATGGAAATTTATTTATTATTTACACCTTTACAGAAAAAAAGTTTGTCAATCTTTGTCTCATGGGTTATTAAAGAAATATAAAATTTTGCTCACTGCATTTAAAAAGTTAGAATCTAATTGATCAGAAAAATATACACGTCAGATAAATAGCCACCTATTTGCTGCAGCTTGTCTAATAAACTCCCTAAGCCATAATCTTCCCACTTGGGAAATAATGCAATTTGGATTCATCTTTGAGTATCTTTGGTGATTTAGGCAAACTGATTCTTCTGGATAGACCAAGGTCAATGAAGTACCTAACATTTCAAGATTTGAATTGAAAACAAATTAACAAGCAATGTTACTCCATCTATTTAGACTTTTGAAAGTTCATATATTTAATATAATATTGATTCATACTTTGCTATTTGATTTATAGGCAAAGAATAACCCTATTTGGAAATCACTTTTTAAGTAAAAAAAAAAAAACAAAAAAAAAGGGCATGCATCTGGTTGAGAATATAAACATGGCTGTAGAAGATAAACATTTTCACGCCCATGTATATTTTGTGATTTGATAAATGGGGTTTGTAAAGAAAAATTAAGCCATAGGAAAAAAATAGTTGATGATGATGGATTCTCTAAAGTAGGGATTTTAAAGACCAATGTATTTAATTAAGTGACTGGATGACTCTCTTGAGGTACGTAAATAATATTCCACATAAAGAACTATACTTTGGAAAAAATAAATATGATAGTGGAAAAACATAAGAGGGCTAGAATGTTGGACAAGCTATTTGTGTCTCTCTATTCTACCTCAATGACAATATTTCAGAGTATATACAGAATGAGTATAAATAATTTTTTTTAGGGTGAGACATTTTTCATAGCATGGACTCATCCCTATTTTATGCAAGAGTCTCTGGGTCATTTCAACATAATAATGGGTATTTCATAAATGGAAATAGAAACACTGAAAAGTAATTTGTCTTTCCATGTTGAAGGACAGATTTCAGACACTTTCAACCAGCCCTGGCAAAACATGGGTAATCTTTTTATTTTATTCCAAAAGCAAGTTCCAGACTTTGTCCTTCTGGATTCCCAATGTTTTGGGCTCATTTCAGATCTAAATATGTTACACATTGAATGACAGTATGATTGAATTATAAGCAACAGAGATTATACATTCTAACTCATCATATTTTAGATGAGAGAATGAGATTCAGCTAGTATGATGCCATAACTTGATTAGGAAGTTAGTTATTTCCAAGCTGAAGTAAGCCTTCATTTTTCCTAATACATATCATATATGTCCTAAAGTATATAAACTGTTTGATTATCACTGCAGTACAAAAAGTTACATAATAAAAGTAAAACGTTAGAAATACTCATTAAGTTAAATCTGGTATGTCTTATTTCTTTCTGGATAAATTCAGTTAGAGAGTCATCTATTCAATAGTCATTATAGGAGGAATATTCCCCAACATTAATGCCAGTTATGTATGTAAATCCTCTTTTCAATGATGGGAGAATAACCCCAAAGTGTTTGACTTAATTAATCTTTTCCTAAGGCCCTTCACTACAGAACAAAAAATCTAAATAATGAGTCAGGACAGAGTATTAAGTATCTTTCTGCACTTAGAGAAATGATTAATTATAATGGCTAAACCCCTGAACACTAAGTTGAATACTAATCTGACGACAGAGTTTGGAAATCAGCCAGTACTGCACATACATCTGGGTGCTTTCTATTCTTTTGAAAGAACCGTAAAAGGGAAGAAAGAAAAACATATTAACAGTTTATGCTCATTCCACTTAACACAGTCCCTTCAAATTTGTTTGTAAATTAATTGAAAAAGTAAGTTTCTCCCACCTCCTTACAATAAGCATATGCTGCATATGTATCTCTTATTGATTTGATACTTATATGTATGTTTTGAGGTGTGTGACACTGTGGATTTTGTTGTAACATAAGTGAAGAAAGGAAATAATAAGGAGGAAATGACCCGGAAATTTACACACGTATCTTTCTATTGTGGTTGTCTATTGTCTGTTTTCTGCAGGTATCTTGGAGAAAAAAGTAGAGTCCCATATAGTTGCAAAAGCACCTTTGAGGTGGTTTTGATTTACAGAACAAATAGCCAGTAAATTGCTCTGTATCACACGGGTTCACAGAGCTGGTACAAACAAACCCAAAGGGCAAATGGATAAAAGGTCAAAAGATAAGTGTTATTAAAAACTTTTGCCAATGGACAATGGAAGTGTGGAAACAGCTTTTGCAGAAACAGTTGGGGAAACAGCAAGCTTCTTAAAATGTATTCTTATTCTTCCAATGGATTAACCATACACCAATGATAATGGAGGTAAGGGTGCAGTTTCTAGATGCTTATTTCTAAATCCCTCTCTAGTTTTGGCATTTGAAAATAGGGAAGAATACCAGGTCTAGCATCAACCTCCCTGAACACTAATACATTTCTTTTTTTCTACAATATGGATCAATGTGGGCATGACACCATTCTTCAAATCTCTCACCTTGCTTCAATCAGTTAGAATAAAGCACCATACTATTGCTGTGTGATAGGATTTTTCCCCCCTGTTAACGCACTGTTATGGTTCATTTTTCTCTCCTTATATGTCAACTTTAAGTAGATACCCATCTGATCTTACAAAGTTGATATTGATTATTATGAGAAAAATTGAATTTTAAAAATTTGTGTGAGTTCCAGTGAAGTGTTTTCTGAATGCAATCTGTCTGCCCACATGGTCATATTACAACTCTATGTAGCTAAAAGCATGTAAATAGGAGAACATTGGGTTTCCTGCTTCTATGTTGTGTCTCATAGTGCACAAGGTTACAGTCTCAAGAAGTGCTGAGCTGTAGAGAAACATTTAGTGGAATTTTCTCAATGAAGTAATAATAGTGTACATTACTTGTCATAAACAAAATAATTGATTGTCTTCCAGGTGACCGTGATGGCTGCTGTGGAGTCCAGTCACACTGACCATTATACTTGCCACTGAAAACTCTTTACCAGAAGCCTCTGTCCTGGTATCTTTATTTTCTCTGCACTGCATTGCTGTCTGAATTCAGTAATTCAATAATGAGGTCAACTTATTTTCTGTGCTCTTTTTTCTTACTTTCTGTCATATTGCTATTTTACTTCTTTTACTAAGTAATTTACTTAGGAATTTACTTCTTAAAGCCTTGGTCTAGTTGCAGAAATGTCATAGGTATTCTGTGAGAGGACAGAAAGGTATTGTGTTCACATGAAGAAATTACAATTTTATAGAATAATGCTTTTGTAGGGTCTTTTATGAAATATATTTCAAATTTAATAATGTACTTTTCTTTTTATTTCTCTTTGCAGAGTCAAAGAAAGCCTAGAAATTCTAAATCATAATTAGGACATACTAGGGGAAAAAAAAGTTTTTCACACTCAGGAAGAAGTCAAAAAACTTCCCTCTTTCTAGCTGAGGAACAAGAGAAGATTGTAATACTGGTGGAAGTAGGACAAATCAGAAGCCAACACACTAAGAGTTGGACCATGACCACAACCCAAGAACTTAGGGTATTTGTCTTCTGCAGAGAAAGCTGGTCCCAGGCTGCAAACATTCAAGAGAAATTCTACAATCATATGGTCCACAAGAACAAGGTAGGAGAAATACCATAGCATTCGGAGGGGCAAGTCAAAATACAGACTTGCCTGAAGTGGCATTCCTTTATCCACAGGTGCTGTGCAGATTTAGAATTTTCAGAAGTTTCTGTTTCCAATGAGAGATCCCAATAGGTTGGGAAGAGGGTTTGGGTCTGCTCAGAGTCTCAGTTCTCTAGTAAAAGAACAAGGTTAGAACAAACAACAAACAATGAAAACAAACAAAGTGTATGCATAATTCTACATTAGAGATTAGGGTTGAATGACCAAGGCAATGGATTTGCACAGCAAATAACACAGTGTCAATATAAAGAAGCAATGGGACCAGCAGCACCTGTACAGATAGGAATGCAGCAGAAATTAGACTCAACCCGACATTTAATATCTGAGATAAGCACAATCTTAAGAATAGGACAACGTTTCTTAACATGTTAACAACCGCTTTCCCACTTCTTATAGCAACAGAAGAACGCCATCTTAGAAGGTAGATGAAAGAGAACTCCTAACAGCCTGACCATTGAGATCAACGTCTGTCCAAGATGGAGTGATGGAGAATATGTCTGTAATCCTGCTGCAACAAACAAACAATCAAACACACACAAAAAAAGAAACCATTATTTTCAAGGCATTGGAAATCAGAAAAAAGATAGTGATTGCTGAATGTGATTGCCAGAATTCTAATGATAACCCACCAAGATCACTGTCCTCTAGTTATTCATTCAAAAACCAATCCAAACATGTTGTTGTAGAAACATTCCAGATGAAGTGACTGATCAGCTGAGTTTATGATAGGGAGATCATCCTGGTTTATTCAGAGAGAGACAGTGCAACTCCAGCAGAAAGCATAAGGGTCAGTATAAGCAATGTGGTAGCAGAGGAGGAAGGAGAGGTGAGGTAGCAGGGGATTAGAAAGCAGGTAAAACCTCAGCCACTACGATTATGATTGACTCTGAATGGGGTTCAGAGCCAGGAGAAGCCTCTAGAGGTTGAGAATAACTCTTCTTCTGTAGCCACATGGAAGTAAACCAAGCAAGAAACTGAATGAGCCTAAGAACAGATGGTCCCCTAGATCCTCCCGAAAGGAGCCATGCTCTGCCCACACCACAGTTTCAGCCTAAGGAGACTGTACGCAGAAAACAGAATGAGTCCTGCTATCCCTGGGCATCTGACCTATAGAACTGTGAGGTGATAAGTGGGTGTTGTTGTACGCCTCTAGGTTTGTGTTAGTTTGTTATGGCAGCAATAGAACTCTAACACACGGTGGGACAGGAAACAGACATGGTTGGGTCCTACAGTTATTCCAACTTACTCTCTTGAAAGAGTGACCAGGCCATGATCAAGGAGGAAGAACCCAGGCAGAGCACACTACACCTTCTTATTTGAGGAGAAAGAACTGAGAGTCACAGAGACCAAGGCGGAGACTTCACAGGACAAAGGAGAGAGATGCACAGAGAAAGCTCTATTGATCTGCAAAAGGCTTCCTTTTGAGCATTCAGCAGAGTACTGAGCAGACCTCGCTTGTAGAGAAACTTCCCAAGACTGTGAAAAGGATCACTCAAAATAGTGAGAGGAAACAGTACCAGCTACTCACATAGTACTGACAACAGTGTCTTTTTCTACCCGGGATACCAGATAAACACAAAGTTCATGGGGCTACATAGAGTACAGAGAGGAGTTCTGCCTCAGTAGTGGGAAATCATTAGCCCTAGACTAGACATGACTGTGGTCCTACTAACAACTATTACAGGCAAACCCAAAAATATCAAATTCTTTCTGTGACTAAACTGCAATCCAGAAAGACGGTCAATGATATTTAGAAAAAAAATTTAAAATCCAGGCCCTAACATGTTAAAATTCACAAAATCTCACTCCAAACAAGCATTAACATGTATGTAAAGCAGCAAGGAAAAAACAACTTAACATGGGAATATCCAATCAATCAAAACTGGCACGGGTTAGGAAAAAATATTTGCAGTCCATATATGAGAAACTCAGACCGCCCAATGACAAGAAAATAAATAATGATTAAAAAGTAAGCAGAAGTCTTACATAGACATTTCTCAAATACATGCAGATGGTCAAAAGATAACCTAAAAATGTTCAACCTCTCCAATCATAAAAGAAACACAAACTAAAACCACAATGAGATACCACCTCACACCTGTTAGACAGTTATTATTAAAAAGATAATATTGTTGGTGAGAATGGGAAGAAAAGGGAATTGTTGTATACTGTTGGTGGTATTGTAAATCTGTAGAGTCATTTCAGGAAACAGTAGAGAGGTTTCTTTAAAAACTACAAATAAAACTACCAGAAGATCCAGCAATCCCACTTCTGGTTATATATCCAAAGGAGTTGAAATCACTATGTCAAAAGAAAACCTGCACTACCATGGTTATTGCAGCATTATCCACCATAGCCAAGAGATGGAAACAGCCTCAGTGTCCATCAATGGATTAATGCAGTGGTCCCCAGCCTTTCTGGCACCAGAGACTTGTTTCATGGAAGTCAATATTTCTATGGATGGGGTTGGGTGGGGGGATGGTTTCAGGATGCAACTGTTCTACCTCAGATCATCAGGCATTAGATTCTCATAAAGTGTGTGCAACCTAGATTCCTTTCATGGACAGTTCACAATAGGGTCTGCACTCCTATGAGAATACAATACTGCCACTGATCTGACAGGTGGCAAAGCTGAGGCGGTCATGATCGCTGGGCTGCCACTCACGTCCTGCCTAGTTCCTAACAGGTCACAGACCAGAAGTGGTCCAGGGCTTGGGGACCCCTGGATTAATGGATTAAAACAATGTATATATGCACAATGAAAAATTATTCAGCCTTAAAAAAAAACCACGAAATTCTGTAATTTGCAACAACATACGTGAACCGAGATGACATTGTGTTATTCAAACAAACCAGGCACAGAGAGACAAATACTCTATGATCTTACCGACATGTGGAACCTACAAAATTCAGACTCGTGGAAGTAAAAAGTAGAATGATGGTTCCCAGGGTCTGGGGGCTCGTGGTGAACTGGGAAAGGGAGATGTTGGTCAATGTGTTTGAAGTTTCCCTTAGACAGGAGCAATAAGTTCAGGTACTCTGTTATGCAACATGGTGACTCCAGTTAATAATTATGTATGGCATATTTCAAAATAGTTAAATGAGAAAATTTTAAATGTTCTCACCACAAATAAATATTTCAGGTGACAGATACGCTAATTAGCTTGATTTGACCATACCCAATGTATACAAGTATTAAAACATCACACTGTACCCCATAGATATACACAATCATCAGTCAATTAAAAATAAAATGAAACAAAAAATCTGACCCAGAACTTGCTAGAGTCACCAGACAAGTACATTAAGACAGTTATTATAATTGCATCTTACATGCTCTAAACATGAAGTGGAAGAATGGAAGATACTTTACAAAAACACAAATTGGACTTTCAGAGATAGAAACTACATGTCTAGGATAAACAACATACTGAATGAGAATAATGGTAAATTAGATATTGCAGAAAATGGCTAGTGAATTTAAAGACACAACAGTACTAAGTATTGTAAATAATAATATGTAAAATGAATAACAGAAAGAAGAAATTACATATGAACGTACCATCAGTGAGTTATGGAACCAACTTTTAGAAGCCTAATAGATATATATATTTGGATTCCCTAAAAACGAAGAGAGGTGAGAAAACGTATTTGAACAAACAATGGCTTAATTTTACAATTTTGATGAAAATTATCAAAGCCCACAAATCTAAGCACAGCGAACCCTCTATAAACATAAGGACCACTACACCAAGGTTAATCATAACTGAATTGCTTAACACCAAAGATGAAGAGAAAATCTTAAAAGGAGCCAGAGAAAAAAGGAATAAAATAAATTAACAACAGGTTTTTGTTGTTGCTTTTTTTAGATTTTGCCAGAAAGTAAATAATACAGTTCAAAAATCTCTTTAAATTCTACACTCACTGAACTCAACACTCGAGAATTCTATACTCAATGAAAAACTTTTCAATAGCTGAAGGCAAATAAAGATTTTCCAGACATACAGATTCTCAGAGAATTTTTCATTAGCACCTCTGCACTATAAAAAAAAAAGTCAAAACAAATTCTTCAGGAAGAAAGACAATGATACCAGTTGGAAATCTGGACCTAGAAAAAGGAAAGTAGAATAATGACAATGGTACTTAAGTGTACAAAGAGATAATTTTTTAATATTTAAATATTTGAAAGATAATTGACTGAGCAAATGTTAACAACCATATAGCAAAACATACCTAACAGAAATAAGTTATATCAGAAAAATAGCACAAATCTGTGGAAAGGAGGTAATACTATTTTAAGCTTCTAGTACTATGCATGAAACTATCATTTAAAATAGATTGTGATGACTTAAATGAATACACCCTAAAACCTAAAACAACCATTAAAATAATAGTTATAGTTAAAAAAATAAATTTTTTAAAAAACTGAATTTATTAATGAGAAAAAAGGAATCAAAGAACAAATAGGACTGATAATAAATATATATTGATACGGTAGATTAAAACCTAACCAAATCACTAGTCAAATTGAATAGATCTGATCTAAGCATCCCATGATTTGTCAATTATAGAAAAAAGCAAGACTTAACGATATGCCACATACATGTAATGCAGTTCTTTAAATACCAAGACAAAAGTAGGTTAAAGTAAAAAGATAGGACAAGACTGGATAAGCCTGTATCCAGTCTGGAGACAGGAATCACATAGAACAGGGCATTTTAATATAAAGAATTATTAAGCAATGATAGAGCAATAAGGAAAAACATGAGTCCAGTAGGACTGAGAGAGAGCTTCCAAGGAAGGATGCGGATGGCAGGAGGGGATCAACCCTTGTTGAAGAAAGTACAGTTGCAGCCAATAGTCTCAAACCCCTTCATGTTTTCCAGTAGATGAGGCGGTCAAGATCAAAATCAGATGTTATGGATTATTTGTTTTTTTTCAAATCAGAGTTTCAGTTATAATTTTTTAATTGCATTATCATAACCACATTTAGTTATGAACAACGGTTTTTATAATATTCATTGACCTTTAGATAAATTCTTATGCACTTTCCCAGAGCTGAGCTCAGTAAGCATTTTTATCCTGCCTCTGCCTGAGGCATTACTATACATATTATGCGAACATCTCTACTGAAAGGAATCACAGTGCCTTGAGATTAAATAGACTCCAGTTATGTCTCTGACATTTTGATAAAGCAAATAGATACACTTTCTAGAAACTATGTGATTCGTATGTCCTTGTCCTGAGTATTTCTTTGGGAAGACAGCTGGTGACAAGCATTGAACTGGGAAGGTTAACCTCTCATACAGTTTATCTTGATACATTTTGGAAAACAGGACATGTTGACAAAGCCATAAACAAACTAAAAAAAAAAAAACCATTAGTGCAAAAAACTAATCCTGCCAACTGGTTAATTGGATAAGACATTTAGCAAGACCACAATTTGTGCTAAGAAGCTGATTTGAAAATGCCAGTTAAATAAGGCATCAGTGAAGTACAAATACCAAGATTTTGATAGGCAAATACAATATGAAAATCAGGAGAAGTTCATGTATTATGAATATTAAATTGGCTTATCAAAGATAATCTCGTGCCTAACCAGATGTTTTTATAAAAATAAGACAAAAAATCAGTTAACAACAATCTTCCTAAAAAGCATGGGCCAATGTATTTCCTTAGGCTGCTAATTTCTGATAGTCCTCATTTAATCTCCAACTCCTGCCTACAGTGCAGCCCCTGTGAGCTTCCCATCAATGCCGTGGCCTTTGTCACTGACGCCTAGAGAGGAGACTCACACCATGCACAGGGCTTATTAAATAGTAGCGTTCATCCAGCGGTTTCATTTGATGAAGGAATTACAGGTTGAGCTTTCCCTAATCCAAAAATCGGATCTCTGAAATGCTTCACGATCAGAAATTTTTGACCACCTACATGACATCACAACTTGAAGTTTCCACACCTTGTGACTAATTGCATTTAAAAATGCAGTCAAAAACTTTATTTCATGCAATTATTAAAACATTGTATAATTACCTTGAGTGTATGTGTGTACAGTGTACATGAAACAGAAATGTATTCTGTGTTTAAACTTGGGTCCCATCCCAAAGATATCCTATTATGGTTATTCAAATATTATAAAAATCAGAAAAAGTCCAAAATTCAAATCACTTCTGGTTTCAAGCATGTTGGATAAATGATACTCAACCTGTAATCATAATGATAACAATAATAAACATTTATTAGGCACTTACAATGTCCTGGGGAATGTTTCCGCTGCTGTACACGGTGTCTTGGATCAGATGCTAAGGAGCAGGGCTTTTACGATGCACCTTGTAAAACGAAGGCCCTCAGGAAAGACTCACGAATGGGTGAGAAAAGCAAGCTAAAGAAAGGACTCCTGGCCTCGTGATCTGCCCGCCTCGGCCTTCCAGCGTGCTGGGATTACAGGAGTGAGCCACCACACCTGGTCACAGTTCTGCTTTTAGCCAGACCCCATCAGGAGCTCCTTAGAACTGTTTTCGCCTTGATACAAAGGATATGGTTTTGTATGACCCAGAGGGAGCTTCTAGACCTTTCCTTATGAGGAGGATTCAACCACCCCAAGAGCAAACCTCAGGAGGGAGCACGTGTAAAGGATTCTTCATGCACCAGAAGCACAGAGACGGGATAATCAAGCAAATCAGCCGAGGACCCTGGGCGGCCGGACCCGAATGAACAATAGCTCTCACACGTGTTTTAACTTATTGAATCCCCCAAATGACACTGTTAATAGATAGTATTTTCATCTGTTTTTCAGAGAAAACTGGGGCTCATAGAGGTTAATCTGCCAATATCACTTGGCAATTAAGCAGCAGCACCCACACTTGGGGGAAGAAAGTGGGAGAAGGAGGAGCAAAGGAGAGAAGGGGAGCGAAAGGAGAAAATAGGTGAATCTTGCAAAATGTGCCTATGATCTCCTTCCTCTTTTCAGTTGCTGTTGAAATTCACATAAATTACTGTCAGTGATATTTGTGGTTTGCACGCCGTACTCAATTTATGTAGAGACTTGGGTAAGGACACAGTACTATTAACACCAGTCAGAATCTAGTATTTTAAAAAACATTTTAAAAGTCCATTTTTTAAATTTCAAAATTGCAGTGGAAATCATTGTCTCTAACTATACAAACAGGAAACCCTTTATTCCCTTTTCCAAAGTGTTTACCTGGATATTTCTCTTCTGTTTCTTATAATTCTTAATACAGAGATTGTATTCCTACAAAGACAAACCCTAGTTCTCACGAGATGATTGAGGTGACAGATGTATAAGCAAGATTAAGGCAAGTCATGTAAACTTTCTGTGACTCAATTCCTGGTAACATGAACATACTAAAATATATCACATATTTTAGATTTTTAAATACAGCATATTTCAAAAGACACTTAAAAAAACTATAGAACTATTAATACATGCTTATTATGAATATATTTCAATATGACTTCTTATTTTAACCAGCCACAGGAAGTCTGTATACACAGCGGAAAACTCCTTTGATTTTATTTATTTTATATTTCTGTTCATTAAGTATGTTTCTAATGCTTCTTCCCACAGCTTCAGTTACTCAGTGAGTTTTCTTCATTTGGAAGCATAAAAGGGCTAATAACTTACATGTTTCTGGTAAGATCAACTTATTTTGCCTCCCTCTTTTTGTTATTTACGTAATTACAATAACTCGATCCATGTAAATTGTGTGGTACTAAACGGCTTGTGATAACATTATTGATTACATCTAAAATCTTATGTTTCTTTAAGTAGGATTCCTTGTCCACACCTTCTTGTTTCACTTGTCTCTGATAATGCACCTAAAAGAGCTTTCTTTTATGTTGTCCTGTATTGCTAGGGTTCTAAATCATATACTTTATATTTTTAAATTCTCCTGGAAATTGACTGTATCTATAGCTGGATGTCTGGTAATGACGCTAGATGTATCTGGATATTTTTGCCTTTTACATCACACGGCATTATTAATTTTCATGGCCACTCTGTTTAGAAAATAAAACCTAAAATATCATAACTATGACACAATTCTATTTTTTACATTATAATTTGCAAAAGGTTAATATGATTTCAATAAAATTGTGAAAATATTGTGGCATTGATGTGCTAATGTCGATTGCATCTAGGCAGCATTCTGGGAACTATTTTACGTCCTTTATTTGCAGTACTTTTCTCTCAAAGGCCCACAAGGAAGTTTGCTATTTCTGCCAGCTGCAACTTATATGGGCTTCTCAAAGAATCCAGCAAGGCTCTGACAAAGACAGACAGAAAGGAGGCAAAGGAGAGGAGAAGCAATTTTCTACATCAAAGGTATGACAAAACACTTGACAAAATTGTATAAAAATGTGTATGACACACATTATCCATGCATCCTGGAAACATCCTTTTCATTCCAAAACTACGGTGAGTCTTGCCAGGCACTTTGAAATTGTACTTGCAAATATAATTCTTAGTTCTTGCAATATGATCTAGGCGAGTGATGCATAAACAAGCATCTCTCTTATCACCTAACTCCCGGGAAGACAAATGGAATTCAGGTAGCATATTCTGAGCAATTATACAGAGACTACTCCCGGTGGTACCTCTTTCCATCCCACACATACCTCTCTGCTTATATAAAACAATCACTATCTGACGAATGATTTTCACAAAGAAGCCAAGAAACAGCATTATGATGGCATAAAGAAGCAAAACTTGATCTAATGCAGACCTATAAACAGAGATGTCTTCTAAATCTAGCAAGGTAATGGGTTATGATAATGAGAGTTGAAAAGAAAATGCACATATAAATATTGTAACTATCAATCCCATGTTGGGAAAAAGGAGGAAATGCCATGATTTGTTTAGTATGATCAATTTTTTTTCTAATGAAATCAGTGATAGCCATAATCACTTGGCAGGCAGTAGCTAAGAGTAAACACACATATCTTGAGCAGCTTAAGGACTTTTTTTCTGTATTGTGTCAAGCACAGTACTCCACATAGTGTGGAGACAATATATACTAATAGCATAAAATGTCAAAATTAAATTAAACCAAATAATCTTTGGCATCGGTTGAAGACACAGACTGTACCAGTGACCAGTACAGAAAGTTTTCGATATTCGTTATAATGTTAGACATTCATATGCCTTTCTTAAGCCTATCTGCTCTGAATATTAAGAATAATATGATCTTATGCTTTTTAAGTAATAGATGGCCCATGAAAAAATTAAAAAAGGTAAAGATATTCAATGATTGAATTATCACATTCTAAATTATCACATTCTAAAGTCATGTTTCTAAGAAAAATAATATACACAAATACACTCTAGAAATTCTTAAATATAAATTTTCTTATATATAGTACTAAAATTTAGGCACCTATCTATGAAATACAAACAAATTAAATGCCATCTATGTTATGCAAAAAATGTATTTGTTTATGCTAATGCACATTCAAGTCAAATTCACTAGACATTTATCTGGAAGTAGAAATTCCTCTTTTGCTGAAGAACATATACAGAAAACAAAATTATTTCCTTAAGTAAATATCTGTGAGACATTCTTGATAGACCAATCTATTTACACATTTAAGTGAATTCCCTTGAGATTTTCATTTTTAAAATTCTTTCATAAAATTAAGTAATTAACTGAGACTCAATATTGTTAATTAACGAACAATTCTCATTTTCATTGTTTATTGATATGATATTCATTCCACACCTGAGTAAATACTCATCTTTCAGAAAGTCACTGGGTAGATTATCCTGTTCCATTTATCACTGAAGGCACAGACGTGTTTGTATTCTGAAGTTCGGTCTCTCCTTGAAGTAATTGAGGCTTTAAGCTTCCAAAAGGTTAACTAATTATGAATGACCAAATAGTTTCATTTTAGAGGGTCATTGTTCTTAAATGTCACAGTCATTAGAAGCGATTACAGCTTAACTGCCTACCTTGGACTTGTTTTTAAATCAAGAAGAATTAGAAAGCAAAATAAAAATTCTCTCTTTTATCAGGGGTTGGATTACGTTAGGGTCAACATCTTCAAGGTGAGGATGTCAGCGCCTGTGCACAATTTTGTACTTGGTTTTGAACAGGCCCTCAATTGCTTAGAAGAAAAACATATATCCTCAATACTTTTTTTCAGGGAAAACAGTTCCGTAAAGGCAACTACTAAAAAAGCAAATCAAAACTCCTTATGGAGTTTTTGTTGTTGGTTTACTGTTAAAGATGATATTTGCAGACCTCAAGTCATAGAAATAAAATGACAGGTAATTAAGAAATCGTTCCAGATGTCTGTATGTAAAGGGAAGACAAAATGTTTAAAGGAATTGGTTTTCTCTTTTACCTCTCCATTCAGAGCAAGACCAGCAAAAAGACAATAATACAAAAGTTCTGCTTTTCCCAACTCAGATGGTATAGTGGGGTGAAGGATGTGGCTTTCTTAAACAGAACAAAGTTCCTTATTACTACCTTTGATTTATGCATAGTATAGTGAGCTCCCCCGACTTTATTCCTTATAAATGTTTGTTGAATAAATGATAGATGAACTGTGATTTAGAATGACATAAACAATATTATTAAACACTACTACTTTTCCTTTCTAAAACAGATGAAATAAAAAAGTGTTTTCATATAAGATGTGTGTGCATGTATAGCTAGAGTATACGTATACAATAAGGGTATCTTGTTACATGTTCACGGATGAACTATAAAAGAAAAATTGCTCCGAACCAGCTTCAGAGGCAAGGGAAATGTATTCAAGACTAGTGTAATAGGAGAAAGATTGAACTCAACTACATGGAAACAAAAGATGGTAGGGTTTTTAAGCACTAGGGTGAACTGCTGGGAAAAATGCTGGAAGATATTAGGGAGAAAATTGGTCAATGCAATTAGCCATCCGTGTTTGCTAATTGTCTCTTCTTGAAGTTAGGCTCCTCTCCACTCCTAGATACTGGGTGATAGGGATCCTTGTCTTTTTTGATGATTACATTTCACAGGATGGCTCCCAGGTCCTTGCAAAAGACATCCTTCAGTTGTAGAAGATTTACATCGCAAAGGAGCAAAGAAAAAATTTACAACTGCAAGTTTATTTATTAAGTAAATGCTCTAAGATAAAGAAGGTCAAAGTCCAATAGTCACGTTAACCTGTCTAAAGATTAGTTAACGTGATGGGAACATGAAGGCTGTCTTAGTCAATACTTGCTCATATTTATGTATTTTGCTAAACTTATATATGCATACGTTATCTTTATTTTATAGATGTGAAAAATAATATATCCATTGGCCTATATAAATTAGAATTGGATGTGTGCTGATGCCCAAAGAGCTTGAAATATACAAATACTGTATTTAAAAAAATGAAATTATTAGAATATACATTTGTATATAATAATTACTAAATCCATGCCCTAGACACCTAATTACAATCACAGCATATTTACATACCAGGTAGAAGAAATATCAGGTGAAAGGAAACTATGTGCTATGTGCTTATTTCCAAGAAAAAGTTCATTTTACATTTACTGATTGAATAATTCATTCTCTAGCTATTGAACGTGCCATTTAAAATAACAAATTAAGCTTTTAAACAACACATGAAGAGATGATTTGCAAGAGTAGCCTGAATATCAAAATAGTAAGTGATTGCTGGATTTGTCAATGGCAATTTTAGGTTGAAGAAAACTTTTGTGTCTGATAAGAGGAGGAGATGCTGAGCTGGGAAACACTGCTTTATCTTTGCCCTGGCTCAGACCTTCACCTCTTTTCCCTGGACCACAGAGCCTGTTCCTTTTCTGGTTCCCTTTCTTTCAAACTTAAGGAATCATTTCATGTGTGCTCCATAAAGAGTCCAGATTTGTCTTTCTAAAATGCTTAAATACAAATCTACCTCATTCCCCCTCTTAAATGCCCTGTAAGGCCTTCCCAAGTCTGTCTTATTGCTCAATTCCTAACCTCTGTAGTGGGCTCAGGGAATACCTCTTTTTTAAGCCACCCTGTCCTATCACTGCTCCATTACTTCTCTGTCTAAACCAACTCACCAAAATCTATGGACAAGGGGGTGTTTGAGTATAAGGTCCCAAAATTTCCATTTTCAGCAAGTGTCTCATTCTTAAGTATAGTAGAATCCAACACATCTCAGCATGTCTGCATCAGACCTGGAAATCTGAATAGTTAACAGAACCAATGACTGTTTGAGGAAGCTGTAAAAGACTTCCTTAAGATTTAGCTTAAGAGTTGAGTTTGTCACATTAAAAACAGAGAGAGACTCTGTAAAAGAAAAGGATATTTATTCAAAAATGGGCATTTTAATGGCAATATCCATACCATAGCAAACTACATGCATACTCAGGTAGGTAAAGGAAGACAAAGATTTTTAAACAAAAAACAAAGAAGATTATAAGATTGTTTTGTGATAATTATTGTTAGCTATAAGGATCTATATCAAGGGTGGTGCTGGTCCGAGGTTAGACAGGAAGTTGTTGTGCAGATGTCCTCACAGAAGTTTTTTTGTGTGTAGTAAGGTTGTAGGGGGCCTTTCCTTCACAAGGTTGTGGTTTTTGCAGAGTCTTTTGTGATAGTTGTTGCTATCAGGTATTTGTGCATAAGAAACCTCTGTTCACGGCCATCCTTGACTCCACTTGGCACAGTCTTTAACACAAGAGGCCCCATTTTGATTCTGACAACTTTCACAAGTTCTACGTGTGGGTGGGTGACAGGACAGAAATGAAATTTATATTTCTGCGAATTGACTTTATTTACCTTGGCTTTACTATGAAGATATCTTACATGTTTAAAACATTTTTAAAAAGAACAATTCTTAAAATTTAAGAAAGTCAGTTTCTGAGATGCCCTCACTTCCACAGGCCCTTGCCTTTAACATACTCTTCCTTTCGTCTCTGCTTATGCTGTCTCTGGAATTCATTGTTGTGCTCATTGCATTGGAGTGTGATTATTTTATTAAGCCTAATTGATTACGAGCCCCATTAAGAATCAGAGCATAACATGTTTCTCCTTCTATTTCCAGCAGTTAGCACTGGGTTTGACACATTGTGATTCTTTAATAAAGGCAAAAATATTGATGTAGTATATATACGTATGCTCTCTTAGGACTGCTAAGCAAAGTAGGAATACCCTAAATATTGATCCTTTGAGGTCATGATAGCTTACACAAGTAACATGAAGGCAGGAGTTTTGTATATATGTTGTTCACTGTAATATACCCAACACCTAAGACAGTGACTATGCACATGGCAGGTTCACAGTACATTTTGTTGACTGTTTAATGAATGGATGGATAACTAACATAGCCATGCTTGGGATTCCCATATATAATGGTACATTGGACTCATTCATTATGTGGATTCTAATAGTTATATTTCTTGTTTTACCTATTTATTTACTAAGGCACCAATTTCCCCTGGAAAAATTCTAAGATCTATCAAAGAAAACAAAAGATCTTTAGAAAAGGAACGTGCTGTCAAATAACAAAGGCTAACATCATACATAGTAGACACATACATCTGAATTATTTGGTTAGAAGGACTGCTATCAAGAACTGTGGACTTACTGATAAATCAATGACCCTACAATTATCAAATATCTTCTGTTAATTTAAGAACAAACTCTTTTCTGCCATTGTTTGAAAGGGTGCAGCTTTGATTTGAGGGACATGGTCTGCATTTATCTAGTAAAAGTGGAATATTTTTATGGCTATTCTGGTTTGACTAGATTGTGCTTAATTTACTCATTCAACAGACCTACCTAAAGGCCTTAGAAATGATTGAGTTGAGTGCTTCATTCAGGAGGGATTTATATAGTCAGGACCCAATTTAGAAATAATTTCTGCTGAATGTGTTGAGTTCCTTTATTAACAAACCGGAAGTTTTATTTAGATCTTTGTCTAGTGATTTACATTTGGATCCTTACCTTTTTATCTCCCATTCAGAGTATTCTGCCCAAGAATTTCTCAAACACTAGTCTACAGATTTTTTATGAAAAATTTTTACTTTCCTGCAGCAAAAGAAGAAAAAAAAAGCACTATTACATCTATATCCCCATATCTCTGTAACTGTCTCTATATCCTGACACAGTAGAAAGTGAATAATTCTCTGCAATGGGCTTCAATTAAATAAAAAATTGTTCTGTGAAAAATCTAATGTCTATGCCTGTTCATTGTAGGTTCATTCTGACCTCATTACCAGGAGACATTGATAATCATCAGTTATCATTCTTTGCCCCACCATAAACTTATCGTTCTCCTGACACTGTTCCATATCTTTGCCCCTAGACTATATTGTGCTTCATTTTCTTAGGGCCTTGCTAGGTGATGACCTACCTTATTGGATAAAGTCAAATGTAATTCCTTTTTTCTCTTCCTCTTCCCTAAGATAAGAGCCAGAAAACAATTTCATTCCTAAACAGTGGACTTTCTTCTATAAAAGAGGAGATATGTTGAAAGATATGTTGTGGTTTAGAGCTTGGGGCTAATATTGATTAAAAAGGATGATCTATTGGCTTGGAAAATAAAAATAGAGAAGAATTACACTTCTCACCAATTTCCCTGTTTGAATAAAATTGGAATATGTGAAATGAGATTCAGGAAAACTTTTACCAGTCATCAGGATGGGAGGAACCAGGTAAAGAACACTAGAGACTAAAAAATATCTGCATTTGTCCAACAGCAGGCCTGCAGGTGAGTCAAATACACAGCTAGATTTGCCCAAACACAGTAGAGCACACAGTTGAAACTAAAATGCATATGTCCCACTCCTTGTGGATAACAGGTCCTTGTCATCATTATAATGATATTTAAGTACAGAAGCGTCACAGATGAGATCAATAATGTCAAAGAAGAAGTAACTGGTTGATGATGTTACTGGTTGTCTAAGTAAGTGGTAAATCCTCCTTGTGACAGTAACAGGAGAGTTTTGGGAGAGGTTTGTATAGGAATAAAAACTGACAACAAGGGAAGGCAGAATGGGCCTGCATTGCTGGAAATGGCTTATGTGTACACTGAGGATATATGCTTGGAAACGTTTCCAGTAAGCATGTGGGTTGAATATGTTCATGAATATTCAGTGAGTATAAAACAGGTAGGTGTCCCATAGCTTTCCTTCATCCCGTCTGTCCTGCCCGCCATGACTGTGCACAGAGAGAAACCCCAGGTAGCAAGTAGCTGAGTCAGCACCACTTATATCCTATTTTTATGTATTTTCCTTTCCTCCTGGAAGAACGGCTCTTGGGTGTTCTCATCTTTTTCTATGCATGGGATATACCCAGAAGAGAGACAGGCTTATGGTAGGTCATTGCAATTTTATTGAATTTCAATTAAGATTTCACATAGGGGTTCCACATAAGATTACCCTATGTGTAGGCTGTGCATGGGCCATGGCTCTGCTTCAGGATGTGGTTCTGTTCCATGTACCTTCTTTTTCCTTGACCAAAATTGGAGGAGCAGCCTCTATCTTGGGCATTAACTCAGATGGTCTAAACCAACAAGCCACATTAAAGTGTTTGCATGGATCTGACATTTGTCACATTCTACTGACCAAAACAGGTTATGTGGCCATATCTGACAGTGGACAGGGAAGTACATTCTAACTATGGGGAGATAGGATGTAGCTTGGCAAGAACAAGGATAGATACTGCGATGATAGCAGAGGGTGTGTAAAGTAGTGAACAGTAACGCTATAGCTGCTACCTGGCCTCTCATTGTAAAACCAAAGAGTGCTCATAGACATTGTTTCTCATACATGGTTTTCCCACTTTATCTTGGGATACCCATTTTCTCCAACTCTTGACTTCTAGGAATCATATAGCAAGGGAAAGAAGAAAAGAAAGAATAAGAAAGAGGTAGTAAGAACAATAATC
This sequence comes from Mandrillus leucophaeus, assembly GCF_000951045.1. Taxonomy (NCBI): domain Eukaryota; kingdom Metazoa; phylum Chordata; class Mammalia; order Primates; family Cercopithecidae; genus Mandrillus; species Mandrillus leucophaeus. Next base: position 3,827,228 of record NW_012101754.1, on the reverse strand, counting down.
AGAATTGTCAGTATATTTTAAAGGCAGAAAGGAATTTGGAATAATTTATTTCAACACTTTCATGTATAAGATGGAGAAATCAAGAAACAGGGATAAAAGGCACAGACACAAGGTTTTACAGGTGGTAATAGTTTCAAATTTTGATAGTTAAAAAATTCTGGACTCCTGTGTTCCTTTGACCAAGAAACATCCCTCCTGTGTTCCTTTGACCAAGAAACATCCCTTGCCAATTCCAGCCCCTAGACTATGACCAGGGATTCTTCCTTTCTGAGTTTCTAAATAATGGTGACTTTCTCATTAAATAATAATATACACTTCTTTCTATGAGATGCATTTCCTTATGCTCTTATTGGAGATAAAGTATTTGGAAAACCAACTCACCATCCACCCAAATCCCACCATTTTACCTGTACAACTGAAAGTAAGTTGAACTCTACAGAACCTCTTAAGGGTCTCAAATCAATCTCACTAAGTTGTAATTTAATAATTTTATTTCAACCCACACAACTCTGCATATGGGTGGGGTTGGACACACTTATCATCACCATAGTAAGCTATGATATCTCTTCTCTGAATCAAATTTAGTTTGAATTTGAAAAGACTTTCCAGCACATACAAAGAAAGACAAGGGACAATGCTTCATTTCTCTGTCTCTTAGAAACTTAAAGAAATAGATCACTGAGTGTTTTACTATCAGAAGTTTATATTCTATAAGTCTGAATTGAGAAATGTGAAATATCAAGCCATTTAAAATACATTAAGAGGAGGAGCAGAGGAAGATGGTGGAATAGAAGGCTTCACTGATCTTTCCCCCTCAGCTGGAAGGACACCAATCTAACAACTACCTATACTCAAAAAAGCATCTTCATAAGAATAAAAAAGTCAGGTGAGCACTCACAGTACTGAGTTTTAACTTGGAATCAGTGAGGCACTGATCAGAGGCACGGAAGAGGTCAAGAAAAACAGTTGTGAATCATTGGCACCACCCTTCCCCCATCCCCTGGCAGCAGCATGGTACAGAGAATGATTCTGTGTGCTGGGGAAAGGGAGAGTCCAGCAGTTGTGAGGCATTAAACTCAGTGCCACCCTGTTATAGCAGAAAGCAACTCAACCCAAACGCAGCTGATGCCTACCCATGGAGGAAGCCTTTAAAGCAGCTCTAACTAAAGGAAAATAGTTGATCTCAGTAATTGAAACTTCAGTTTCCAGAAGTCTAACCATTGTGGGCTAAAGCACCTGGGGTCTTAAATAAACTTGAAAGGCAGTCCAGGCCATGAAGATTACAACTCCTATGCAAGACCTAATGCTTGAAGTGGGCCCAGAGCCAGTGCAGTGGGGGATCATGCAACCTACTGAGATGGGCTAAGGGAATGCTGGCATCACCCCTCCTTTAACCCCAGACTGCATAGTTCACAGCTCTGAAAGAGACTCATTCTTTCTGCTTGAGGAGAGGAGAGGAGAGGGAATAATGGGGAGGACTTTGTCTTCCATCTTGGATACCAGCTCAGTCACAGCAGGATAGGGCACTGGTCAGAATTGTAAGGCTCTCTTTTCTGGCCTTAGATCCCAGAAAAAATGTCTAGACACACTTTGAGCCAGAAGGGAACTCACTGCCTTGAAGGAAAAGACCCAGCCCTGGCAGGATACAACACCTGCTAACTGAAGAGCCCCTGGGCCCTGAATAACCAGAAGCAGAACATCCTGGCCCTAGAGTAAGAATCTAAGACTTGCGTGCTTCAATAGAGACTTAGCACATAACAAGCTGTGGTAGCTATGGGACAAGACTGCATCTGCTTGAGAAAAGTGGAGGAGAAAGTAAAGGGGACATTGTCTTCCACCTTAGTAACCAGCTTGGCCATGGTGTGGCGGTGGGGCACCAAGCAGAATGTTGGGGTCCCCAATTCTAGGACTTGGCTTTTGGGTGGCATTTCTGGATCTGCTCTGGGCCAGAGGGGAGCTCACTACCCTGAAGGATGAGTCAAAGTCTAGGCGGTATTCACCACAAGATGAC
>NW_012101754.1:3801613-3825167 GCF_000951045.1 Mandrillus leucophaeus | reverse complement strand
TATGCTCTTATTGGAGATAAAGTATTTGGAAAACCAACTCACCATCCACCCAAATCCCACCATTTTACCTGTACAACTGAAAGTAAGTTGAACTCTACAGAACCTCTTAAGGGTCTCAAATCAATCTCACTAAGTTGTAATTTAATAATTTTATTTCAACCCACACAACTCTGCATATGGGTGGGGTTGGACACACTTATCATCACCATAGTAAGCTATGATATCTCTTCTCTGAATCAAATTTAGTTTGAATTTGAAAAGACTTTCCAGCACATACAAAGAAAGACAAGGGACAATGCTTCATTTCTCTCTCTCTCTTAGAAACTTAAGGAAATAGATCACTGAGTGTTTTACTATCAGAAGTTTATATTCTATAAGTCTCAATTGAGAAATGTGAAAAATCAAGGCATTTAAAATACACTAAGAGGAGGAGCAGAGGAAGATGGTGGAATAGAAGGCTTCACTGATCTTTCCCCCTCAGCTGGAAGGACACCAATCTAACAACTACCTATACTCAAAAAAGCATCTTCATAAGAATAAAAAAGTCAGGTGAGCACTCACAGTACTGAGTTTTAACTTGGAATCAGTGAGGCACTGATCAGAGGCACGGAAGAGGTCAAGAAAAACAGTTGTGAATCATTGGCACCACCCTTCCCCCATCCCCTGGCAGCAGCATGGTACAGAGAATGATTCTGTGTGCTGGGGAAAGGGAGAGTCCAGCAGTTGTGAGGCATTAAACTCAGTGCCACCCTGTTATAGCAGAAAGCAACTCAACCCAAACGCAGCTGATGCCTACCCATGGAGGAAGCCTTTAAAGCAGCTCTAACTAAAGGAAAATAGTTGATCTCAGTAATTGAAACTTCAGTTTCCAGAAGTCTAACCATTGTGGGCTAAAGCACCTGGGGTCTTAAATAAACTTGAAAGGCAGTCCAGGCCATGAAGATTACAACTCCTATGCAAGACCTAATGCTTGAAGTGGGCCCAGAGCCAGTGCAGTGGGGGATCATGCAACCTACTGAGATGGGCTAAGGGAATGCTGGCATCACCCCTCCTTTAACCCCAGACTGCATAGTTCACAGCTCTGAAAGAGACTCATTCTTTCTGCTTGAGGAGAGGAGAGGAGAGGGAATAATGGGGAGGACTTTGTCTTCCATCTTGGATACCAGCTCAGTCACAGCAGGATAGGGCACTGGTCAGAATTGTAAGGCTCTCTTTTCTGGCCTTAGATCCCAGAAAAAATGTCTAGACACACTTTGAGCCAGAAGGGAACTCACTGCCTTGAAGGAAAAGACCCAGCCCTGGCAGGATACAACACCTGCTAACTGAAGAGCCCCTGGGCCCTGAATAACCAGAAGCAGAACATCCTGGCCCTAGAGTAAGAATCTAAGACTTGCATGCTTCAATAGAGACTTAGCACATAACAAGCTGTGGTAGCTATGGGACAAGACTGCATCTGCTTGAGAAAAGTGGAGGAGAAAGTAAAGGGGACATTGTCTTCCACCTTAGTAACCAGCTTGGCCATGGTGTGGCGGTGGGGCACCAAGCAGAATGTTGGGGTCCCCAATTCTAGGACTTGGCTTTTGGGTGGCATTTCTGGATCTGCTCTGGGCCAGAGGGGAGCTCACTACCCTGAAGGATGAGTCAAAGTCTAGGCGGTATTCACCACAAGATGACTGAAGAGCTCTTGGGCCTTAGTGGAACGTTGTTTGTAGGCTGGCAGTACTCCTTGTAGCCTACGGTGTTGATGGCAATGCAGTGAGACTCCTCTGCTTTTGGAAAGGGGAGGGAAGCCTGGGGAGAATTGTATCTTGTGGTTTGAGTGTGAGCTCAGCTGCAGTACAATAGAGCACCAGGTAGACTTCAAGGTTTTGACTCTAGTCCTTGACTCCCAGAGAGCACCTTTAGATCCACTCAAGGCCTGGGGAACTTGTGGCTCCAAAGAGAAGGACACAGGCCTGGTTGGCTTTGTCACCTGATGATTGTAGAGCCCCAGGACCTTGAGTGAACACAGGTGGTAGCCAGGCAGTGGTTAAAGCAGGCTTTGAGCGAGACACAGTGCTATGCTTGCTTCAGGTCTGACCCAGCACAATCCCTGTGGTCCTAGCCATAGAAGGGCTTGTGTCACTCCACCTCCAGCTCCAGGTGGCTCAGAACAGACCCAGAGATACTGCTTGTTTGAGAGAAACTAAGGGTAGAAAAAAAAAGTCTCTGACTGGTAATCCCGATAATTCTTCGAGATCTTGTACAAAACCATCAAGGCAGTATCTCTACAAGCCTTCAAGGATCACAGCATTACTTTACTGGGCTTAGAGTGCCCCCAAAATCAGATACAGCTTATATCACAAGACCCACATCCTCTGAAATATTTGGAAAACCTTTCCACATAGGATGGATAGAAACAAACCCAGAATGCAAGACCAGTAAATGTCCAGACACAGATGAACGTCTACAAATATTAAGACCATCCAGGAAAATATGACTGTACCAAAATAACTTAATAAGGCACCATGAACCAATCCTGGAGAAATGAAATATGTGACCTTTCAGACAGAGAATTCAAAATAGCTGCATTGAGAAAATTCAAAGAAATTCAAGATAACACAGGGAAGGAATTCAGAATTCTATGAGATAAGTTTAACACGGAAATTGAAACAACTACAAATTATCAAGCAGAAATTCTGGAGCTGAAAATGCAACTGACATACTGAAGAATGAATCAGAGTCTTTTAGTAGCAGAATTGGTCAAGCAGAAGAAAGAATTAGTAAGCTCAAAGGCTTTTTGAAAATACACAGTCAGAAAAGAAAAAAGAGTAAAAAACAATGAAGTGTGCCTATAGAATCTAAAAAGTAGCTTCAAAAGGGCAAATCTAAGAGTTATTAACCTTAAAGAGGAGATAGAGAAAGAGATAGTTAGAAATTATACTCAAAGAGATAATAACAGAGAACTCCCCAAACCTAGAGAAAGCTAACAATATCCAAGTACAAGAAGGTAATAGAACACCAAGAAGATTTAACCCAAATAAGACTGCCCCAAGGCATTTAACAATCAAACCCTCAAAGATCAAGAGTGAAGAAAAGATTCTAAAACAACAAGATAATAGAAACAACTAACACATTGGAGCTCCATCATGTCAGGCAGCGGACTTTTCAGTAGAAAGCTTACAGGAGAGGAGATAGTGGCATGACATATTTTAAGTACTGAAGGAAAAAATCTTTTACCTTAGAATAGTATATCCAGTTAAATTATCCTTCAAACATAAAGGAGAAATAAAGATGTTCCCAGACTCTATATATATATATATGTGTGTGTGTGTGTGTGTGTATATATATCTCTCTCTAAAGAAGACTGAGGAATTTTATCAACACTAGACGTGCCTACAAGAACTCTTAAAGGGATTACTTCAATCAGAAAGAAAATGATGTTAATGAGTAATAAGAAATACTCATTATTACGATACAAAACTCACTGGTAATAGTAAGTAAGTACACAGAAGAATAGAATATTATAACATTCTAACTGTGGTGTGTAAGAAAGATTAAATAATGAGCCAGTAAAAACAATCACTGCAACAACTTTTCAAGACAGGCAGTACAATAAGATATAGGTAAAAACAAAACGTTAAAAAGCAGGGGGGATGAAGTTAAGATGTAGAGTTATTTTAGGTTCCTTTTTGTTTCTCTGTTTGTTACTGTAAACAGTGTTAAGTTGTTATCAGCTTAAAATACTGGGTTGTAAGATAGTATTTGTAAGACTCATGGTAACCTCAAACCAAAAACCATTCAACAGATACACAAAAAATAAAAAGCAAGAAACTAAATTATATCACCAGAGAAAATCACCTTCACTAAAAGGAAGACAGGAAGGAAAGAAAGAAAGAAAAGAAGACTACAAAACAACAAAAATATAAATAACAAAATGGCAGAAGTAAGTTCTTCCTTATCAGTAACAACATTGAATGTAAATGGACTAACCTCTCAATCAAAAGACATAGTGTGGCTGATTGTATTAAAAGAAAATAACATCCAGTAATATGTTATCTACATGAAAATCACCTCACCTATAAAGACACATAGGCTGAAAATAAGGGGATAGAAAAAGATATTTCTTGTCAATGGAAAGCAAAAAAGAGCAGGAGTAACTATATTTAGACAAAATAGAATTCAAGACAACAAAAACTTTGACAAAGAAGGTCATTATATAATCATAAAGAGGTCAATTCAGGAAGAGAATCCAACTATTTTAAATATGCATGCATGCAACACTAGATATATAAAGCAAATATTATTTTAGCTAAAGAGAGACTTAGACCTCAATACAATAATAGTTGGAGACATCAACACCCACTCTCAGCAAAGGACAGATCTTCCAGAAAGATTAAAAAAAAAAAAAAAAAAGCCATCAGATTTAAACTGCACTATAGACAAGGAGGGAGTACTTCCAAAATCATTCCTATGAAGCCAATAATACCCGAGTACCAAAACCAAAGACAATTCTAAAAAAGAAAACTACAGGACACTATCTCTGATGAAAATCAATGCAAAAATCCTCAACAAATGAAATTCAACAATACATTAGTAAAAGCCTTAATCATGACCAAGTGGGATTTATCCCTAGGTTGCAAGGATGGCTCAACATATGCAAATCAATTAATGTGGTACATCATATCAACAAAATAAAAGACAAAAACCATCTGATCATTTCAATTCATGATGAAAATGCATTTGATAGAATTCAACATGATTTCATGATAAAAACCTTTAAAAAGAGCTGGGTAGAGAGGGGACATATGCCAAGATAAAGGCCATATATAACAGACCTACAATGTATGGTTGTATTAAAACATCTCATGTACCCCATAAATATATACACCTTGTATGTACCCATAAAAATTAAAAACTAAAATGTGTGTGTGTATATAATAGAGAGAGTGAGCGCGAGAGCGCGAAGGGAGGACAGAATATTCAAAGCCTACAATTCATTTTCAATGATTAGTTGACTATACTCTGATTTAAGAGGAACTCACACAATAGTCACCCACCATTTTCTCCTCGACTGTGCTGCAAAAGTGAATACAACGACCATAATATGATGAATTTTTAAATACATCTCTTGCTCCTAAAAAAAAAAAAAAATGTAGCTGACCTGTCAAAATAGTTGCTGCCTTCCAAATTTCCAGATTACAGGTGTTCCCTTAATGACTTAAATGATTGTCTTTCTGCCAAGATGACAAAGGTGGGACAATTGATGTAACTGTTATCCATCTTGTAAAGAGTTTATAAAATCCTTCCTCATGATTGGCTTCACACGCTGATTAATAGACACTTTCTATTTCAGACTTTAATTAAAAGCAATAAAAGCAGTCAACTGTAGGCCATGAATGTGTTGGTGACAAAAAAAAAAGTGCCATTAGAGAGATGGAAGATCAAGCACTGAACAAATTTAGTGTGAAGCCTCGTAAGTAGATCCATATGCCTGTGCTTAAAGCCTCTCTGTGATAGCCACAATAGCTAAGGGATTGCACAGATAGAATAAAACAGCAGTTAACAGGAGAACCGTCCGTTTTAGACCCAATCTGCTTTAATTTAAGAAAACTATGCACCATCTTTCTTCATATTTATCTAAATGTCAAAGTTAATGAAAACAAAAAAAAAGATGACTTTTGAAGGAACAAACTCTAGCCGGCAAGTTGTGTTATAAAACAAAAATTGGTAATTTAATTCAGTTGCATCTGAAGAGTAATTTAATATACATCATTGAACAGATGTCATAGACTGTTGTGAGTCATAGAGAAAATTCAAGCAAATGGATATCGATTCCCACCGTATTACCGTAATTATTCACTTACCACTCAATTTGAAACATTTACCTGTGCTTAAAGCCATATAACTCAAGAAAGTGAGTGTGTGAAAATGCAGTCCCGTTAGCAGCACACAGAAGGATACAAGTTGTTAGAGGGACAAAACATGACATGTGGGTTTTGCTTCCTGCTGGCTTTTTTGTAGCCATCTCTAAGCACTTGAGTGATAAAAAGCAGCAAATGTCACGGGTTCCTTAAAGCCTGATACACACATTTGGATATTTCACAAATATGCACACACATCCTCACCTTCTCGGTGATCACAAGGGGCATTTTCTACTTGCATACCTGGACCACAGCCAAATAAAGAAGATTTCAGGAAAAGTCTGAGTTAAGTTGCTCTCTCAAAGGAGCATCTTTCCTAAATCCTGCCACGGAGGAATGCAACACGGTGTTTCTGCATGAGGTAAGGCCCTGACTTCTCAGGGCTCAGTATTTTGGCACAGGAGGCAGACAGATACCAACCTGGCAATTTAAGAAGGCCATGTTACAAAGACTTGAAAAATGAAATCGAGTGTGACAGGAAAAACATTAACATCTGAGTTTCATAGCCTCTCTTCCTTCACTCCCCATCAAAGATAATTCTATTTTGCCAGTTTTATTCAGGTTCTTACTGTGCCGACTGGCACAGTTGGGGTTGAGGGGTGGAAGGCTGGAAATAAAAGAAGCTAAAACCAAAATGATTGATTTTGTTGAAAAAGGCAGAGATTTACTCCTACAAAGGAGAAAAAGCATATGCATGTAGCAAGTGGAACTCCGGGTAAACATAAAAGCCAGTGATATCGTGCTGTAGAGAGGTATTGTGGGGCCAGAGACATGTTTTACTTTTTGCTTTGCTGAAGGGAGTGAAGGATGGAAGGATGGAGGAGGGAAGAAGATTTCTGTTTAATTTAAATAAATTTTCTTTCACGAACCTGTGATCTTTTCAAAGGCAACAGTGAATTTTATTTTTGTTGATTGTTTTAGACACAGAACTGACATTTTATATTAATGAAATATTTAAAAAATTTTTCCCAAATGGAAAATAATTTGTGTGGGTTTTGCAAATATAATTTTTAGTACAAAGGGCAAAGTATCTCTTTTTTAAAAATGCATAAATCTTAAGATCTAGCCAGTTTTTCTTAAAACTACAACAGTCCTATTAATTCTAATCACTCAAAACATAATACACATTTAAAATATGTTTCAGTGTGAGCTGTTGTGTTTAAACATATTGAAATTAGATGTTTAGAGGTAGATTAACTTTCCTGCTAAGACAGGAAAAGCTATGTCTTCTTCTCACTATAAACTGAAACTAAGAATATCTCCACACACAGACACATGCACAGGTAAGTGCTCACCTTTTTTCCAGGATGGATGTTATTCGATTTGTGTTTTCTAAAACCTTCATATCAGTTGTAAACCACCATAGCTTAATTCCCTGGAAATGCAGGAAGGACCATTTTTTGCTATTATATTCAGTTAAATTATGATGAAAAAATCCAAATGTCCTTATTATTTTATCACCAGTCCACTAGTCCATTAAATCCCAATATTAGTGGTTTCATGTAATTAAAATGCACCTGTACATTCCTTTCAGTGATCATGAGACTTCTAATATATACAATCAGTGAATATAAATTTTAGGAAACTAGGGATAAACATCCTAAAGCTAAAAATATCTCTACTTATATATTTGCAAAAATCCTATTCAGCAAGCAAATCCAGATTTATACAATTACCATTTCCACCACTCACCATTCAATCCATCGACCCGTCTAGCCTCTCTTCTGCGTCATGTTATTTTGTGTCATTTGATAAAATTTAGTGCATGTGACAGAGTCAGAACATCTGGGTTGAGCCTAGGCTCTTTTTCCTAGTAACTGGATATCCCTGTACAATCAGCATAAGTCATGTCACTTCTCTTATCTGTGAATTGGAGATAAAAATTATACATGCTTCATACATTCCTGTTGACATTTCTATACAACCTTGCATGGAGCATGCACAATACTCAACATAAGGGACCAGTACATGGCAAGGTCCAAAAAAGGAAGCTGTTCTTTTCATTATTGAGTTAATGTTCCCTTTCCTTTCCCCTGCAGACTCTCATAGAATAAGACTTTGTATTTCAACATCGATGCTTTTAGCTAGGCAAGTCATTATCAACATAAACAAATGTAAAATGCTCACACTATGTAGACATGAAAACCACCCACTAGGCCTAATATTAGAATGCCTTGACTTTCCCAGAAGTTTACATATTCTTCTCTACAGAAAACATTCACTGAAAATATCTCCATGAATTTTGGGACATAGATGAGAAACACAGCTCTCTCAGTTCTCACCCTCACTCTCTCTTTCTCTCTCTCTTTCTCTCTTCCACTCTCTCTCTCTACACCTACTCTGTTTCTCAGAAGGCCATACACACTGATTTTTGGGGAAAAAAATGAGAACCTCTTTTAAAATTCCATCATTTTGGAGGGCAAATGAAGATATTCTATGTTTTGTGGTTGTGGTGGTTAATACTGAGTGTCAACTTGATTAGACTGAAGGATGCAAAGTATTGTTCTTGGGTGTGTCTGTGAAGGGGTTGCCAAAAGAGATTAACATTTGAGTCAGCGGACTGGGAGAGGCAGACCCATCCTCAATCTGAGTGGGTGCCATCTAATCAGCTGCCTGTGCGGTTAGGATAAAAGCAGGCAGAGGAACGTGCAAGGACTGGACTGGCTTAGACTTCTGGCCTCCATCTTTCTCCCATGCTGGGTGCTTCCTGTCATCGAACAGCAGAATCCAAGTTCTTTGGCTTTTGGCCTCTTGGACCTACAGCAGTGGTTTGCCAGGGGCTCTTGGGCCTTTGGCCACAGACTGAAGGTTGCACTGTCGGCTTCCCTACTTTTGAGGTTTTGGGACTTGGACTGGCTGCCTGGCTCCTCAGCTTGCAGATGGACTACTGTAGAGCTTCAGCTTGTGATTGTGTAATAAACTCGCTTTCACATATACCTCTAACCCATGAGTCCCTTCCCTCTAGAGAACCCTGACTGATACAGTGGTATATTTGTATCTCTTTAAGATGTTGGGCTCAAATGCAGTAATTACTTCAATCAGGGAAATATTACTTCCACCAGGGAAATATAGTTAGACATGGGTCTAACTATAATTATTGTAATTGCTCTCACCTTGAGCAATTCCTTGATAAGATGGACACATTTTATCTTTTCTGTGAGTACCCCTGCTTCCTTCCCCTCTAAAGTGAGATAAGAAGGCTAGAGGGGGCTGGAATTGGGGAGAGTGGAAGAGGTAGTACCCTTCTCCAGCAGAGAGAAGGCTCTGATAAAGTTGCTTTATCTGCAGACGTGTCCTTCGGGAGAATGCTCTGGGCATATTTCTCAAAGGTAGATTTCTCCCTTTCATGCCAGATTCCTCAGAGGATCTTTTCTTGCTCTTTACCACAGAACCTGGTGGGATTCCTGGACGGAAAGCTCATGCACGCCTGCGTGTCCTCAAGGAAGGGACTCTCTCTCTCCCTCAGTCTCCTCCCCGCTGTCAGGATCTAAAAAAACCAACACCATTTTAATGCAGCTGACAGCTAATTTTAATGCCTTACTAGCTCAAATGTAAAAAAAAAAATCAAAGAAAAGATAAAACAAAATGAAAGCTAAGCAATGATATATGAGGATAGTTTTAAAAAATTGACTAAAAAATTATTTCCTTTCACCCCAAAATGTCTAATCATGTCAATAGTGGAGAAAATAAGGGGGCATTTGCTATTCAGTGCCAGTGAAGACAAAATATTTTCTAGTGTAGCAGCTCCTCCTTCCCTTCAGGTGTCCTGGTATTTACTATAAATATTGGAGAAGAAATCTCATTATGACCTCTGTCCACTTATGGAGAATGTTTGAAAGAGGATACAGAGAGAGAAGGAGAGGGAGAGAGAGAGAGAGAACACCAGGGAGAAACAGAACAAGTGAAAATTTTCTGGTAATAATTAACAGGCTTGCCAGAACAAGAATAGCTAATTCTGAGTGTTAACAGGTCTTACAACGCAATCACATTCTCTACAATTTCCCTCTATCTTATACAGAGCTTTGTAGAGAGAAGATATTGAGAAAACATTTAGCGCAGACCGATGCTATATATAAAAGGTAGATTAGTTATTAACAGATATTATTAGTTCAGCTCAAGAAATTCAGAGCCAAAAATGGCCAGGAGATATGTCATATTTCTCGATGTTTCAGAGATTTTCTTGCACAAGTATAACCAGAATTGCTATAATATTTGGGATGTAGGTTATAGTGATACAAATGCCTTTAGAAATATCTAGAATTCTCATTCTAAATGAGAATTACTTATGTCAAGCCCAATTTTGCAATAATTCTAGATGTTGCTGACATCTGTGTTACATCTGTAATACCTGTAACAGAGATATTCCTTTACAAGTTGTGTTTACTAGGCCATATAATCTTGTTGGTAGAAATAACAAAATAACAAAAACTCCTACTAGACATTTTTTTTGTTTCATATCCACTAAATCTGCTGAAATTTCAGTCTCAAAAAATCCTTCCCATATAGCTCTGTAGAGGGTGTGGGATGGGATGGGTTAGAAAAAGATGAGATGAGACAGGGTGAGGTGGGATGGGAAAAGATGGAATAGTATGAGAATGGGATGGATGAGATGAGATGGAATGAGATCCATGGGATGGGATGGGATGAGATGAAATGTTATGAGAATGAGATGGATGAAATAAGATGTAATGAGATCCCATGGAATAGGATGGAATGGGATGAGATGAAGTGGTATGAGAATGAGATGGGCAAGATAAGATGGAATGAGATGCCATGGGATGGGATCAGATGGAATGGGATGGGATGGGATGGGATGGGATGGGATGGGATGATATGGGATGGGATGGGATGATACGGGATGGGAGGGGATGGAATGGGACAGGGTGGAATTGGATGGAATGGGATGGATGGGATAAGATGAAACGGTATAAGAATGAGATGGGTGAGATAAGATGGAATAAGATGCCATGCGATGGGATGGGGTGGCCAGGGATGAGGAGCAGAAGGGAAAATTCTCCATCTACTCTTCGTATGCCCATCATTATCCTCTCCTAACAAGCTCATGCTAATGATGTCTTTAGTCACTCTCCAAGTCAGAAATGACCATCATGGCCCTTATGACTATCAAAGATCCTGCTGCTACTACTGCTGCCAGTGTCCACTGTGTGACCTGCACACACTGTGTGACCAAAGTCATTCATTCCCTACCAAGAACACTAGTAGGCAATTTGGTGTGTCCTAAATGCAAAGCTGTTGCCAACCCAAAGACCCCACTCTTAGTGTTACTTCCTTATTCACCAGCCTGGCTGCAATTAATATTTGGAGTATTCATTGCACCATGGAAATTGAATCAAGTATTACCTTTACTTTCAATTTGTCTTTTATTACTGCTTCTTTTCTAGAGGATCAGGCACAAATTCAGGAAGAATGACCCAGTGAGACTGTATTTTTATTACTTCTTCTCAAGAGAGGTATTAAAATCAAGGGCAAGAAAATTGATCATGTCTTATATCTAAGAAATTGGTATTCATTCTTACAAAGTGTAAGAATAAATGTAAAACTTAAAGTTCTGGTTTGCCTAGTCATGGTTCTCCTATCTCTTTAGAAAGTTTTTCTTTTCCAAACAACTGATGTGTAAGGAGGATCTGTGTGCAAGTTATCAAGGAATTGAGGAGGACAAATCTAATTTGCCTCGTCAAAAAATAAAATACATCATGCAGAAGTATTTGACCTAAAACTTGGAGATTATTTATTGATGCAGCAAGTAGAAATGGGGCCTGAGTGGGGTGGGGTGGGTGCCATGCTTTTATGCACTCTGCAGATACCTGTTTAGTGCCTCACATATGCTAGGTGCTATGATGTAGAGTTGAAGAAAGAAGATGCAGCTTTTTCCCTCTGGATCTACTAATCTAGTGGAGGAAACACACTTGACACAAATAATGGTACAACTATTTTTGTAATTACTAATTGTCGTGAGTTCAATGATATAAAAGTGAAGGGTACTATGGAGTGATGTAATGAAGAAATTAATTTATATTGAGACCATTAGGGAGTATTTTGTTGAAGAAGGGGTCTTAAATATAAGATCAGATCTTGTTGAATAAAAAGTGACAGGAATTGAGCCAGAAGGAGCAAAGGGCAAAACTGAAGCCCTTGTGGATTAAATGTGAGGTCGTCCCAGGAACGCGAAGAAGACTCATGTGGTTGAACACAGAGTGGTAGATTACAGGGGTGAATCTAGAGACATGAGTATATTGTGATGTTGAATTTTATCTCAGGGATAATAATGATGCATTAAGCATAACTCTGTAAAAAGGGTTTCATTTTTCTATTTTGAACTACTCCTTTCAAGAGTCCTTAAAATGGAATTACTGAGTTTCAGGTATAAAACTTTAAAAAAACTCTCAGTATATGGTACTAGAAGGGCCTAAATTGTGTCTCCTCAAAACCGGTATCTTGAACCCCCCAAACCCTAGTGCCTCACAGTATGACTATAACTGAATATAGAGACTTCAAATAAGTGGTTAAGTTAAAATAAGACCATTGTCACAGGCCCTAATCCAGTATGACCAGTGTCCTTACAGTAACAGGAAGAGACCCCAGGAGAACATGCACACAGAAGGACACAGTGAAAAGGTAGCCATCTGCCAACCAAAGGGAAATCTCAGAAGACACCAAGCATGCTGGCACCTTGATCTCGGACTTCCAACCTACAGAGATAGGAGAAAATAAATTTCTGTTGTTTAAGCCACCTGTTCTGTGGTATTTTTTTTTTTTTTTTAGGGTAGCTTTGGCAAGCTAATACAAGTGCCAAAGTGGCTTGCCAAGTGATATGGTTTGGCTGTGTCCCACCCAAATCTCATCCTGAATTGCAGCTCCCATAATCCCCACGTCATCGGAGGGACCTGATGGGAGTTAACTGAATCCTGGGGGTGGGTTTTTCCCATGCTGTTCTCATGATAGTGAATAAGTCTCACAAGATCTGACAGTTTTATAAAGAGCAGTTCCCCTGCACACACTCTCTTGCCTGCCGCTATATAAAACGTGACTTTGCTCCTCCTGTGCCTTCCGCCATGATTGTGGGGTCTCTCCAGCCATGTGGAACTGTGAGTCCATCACACCTCTTTGTCTTTATAAATTACCCAATCTCAGGTATGTCTTAATTAGCAGCATGAGAACCATCTAATACACCAACAAATGAAAACAAGATATAATAGAAATAAGATCATATTAATCTGGAAACAAAAGCTGGTGATACATATGTTTATATTTCATTTATAGAAAAACTATGATGGCTGGTTGGAAATGTTCTAAACCTAAGGGATGCAGGAGGTGAATGCCTTGAGATGATTTTAAGATAGTCTCAAAACAGGTCAGGGCCTGAGTCAGTGTGGGTAGCAGGAGAGGAGAGGAGGAAAAGAACTGAAGATTTGGATATGGGAATTGAACAAACTTAATTACACCTGAGTTTTTATTTTTTGTAACAACTAGTAAATATTTGTCAACAGAGATTACAATTTGAGGAAAAAGTAATTTTCTGCAAATAGGGAACTACAGTTACCCATGTATATTTAGAAAGATATTTCAAGAAAAGTTGTGCATACCATCTTCTCATTCTGCCAGAGAAAAATGTTTTCCAGAAAATTGTGTCATTACCACTTTTAGAGTCTGGATGAAAACATTCATTCTGGAATAGTTGAATAAATAATAAAAAGCAACAAATGTGTTACAGTCTGTGATGAAAACACACACACACACACATATGCATACAGATATAACATTTCATTAAACCTTTGACCTACGAGTAAGGAAGACAAAAACCGAAAACAACAACAACAAAACACAGTGAACTAATAGAAAGGAGAGAGAGAAAGATGGTGCCAACAGTAAAGGAACAGCTGTCACTGGGGACTAATGTGAACAGAGGAAACCTGGAGGATTAGGCTGAATTTCACTAAAATTGAAAAGAAATATTTGGTTAGTCACAGTAACTGGAGCACGTAGAAAGCAAGGAAATCACAATCCTAGGTGATTGTGGTGAAGTCTTAACACTGGGAAAAAATAGAAGACATCATTGGAGACAGATTGCAATAGAGTTAAAGTATAAGAACTCTCTCTCAAAAAAAAAAAAAAATATATATATATATACACACACACACACACACACACGCAATGAGTAGTTGAAGGATGACTGAGATTGCAGAGCTCTACATCTTAGCTCAGGATGTTTGGTCTTAGGAAGAATGCTCATACAACCTTCGGTTTCATTTGCTCTCCTGCTAAACAAGGATTCTATTATGTAGGCCACGTAAATGGTGCAAAAACTAATGATCCATAGACGAATAGATTTAACTATGCCTGAAGTAGTGCTACATGGGTGAGCAATAGCCACCTCTGTTACAATATGTGTTTTAAACTGACATTCTCTGAAATATATTTTGTAGCTAAGCTGTATATATTATAAGACATTTCCAAAATGAGGAATACATGGAGAAGTTGCTACATTTGATCAATACCCAATGAGTCAATTCAGTTGGCATCTGTCAAAAATACTATGGAGATGGAATTGTAGTTCTTGGAAGCATAGATTATTCACAAGTTTCATAAGAGCCAGTACTGTATTGGGTAAACGGTCTAGAAGAAAGTTAAAGTTAGTAACATTAGGACAATCCATTTTCCAGGCAACAAATCATTCAACTGTATGATTACCATGCACTTCCAAAGGCATTTAGGTTTTCTTTCGAAAGAAACAATGTGTTTATTTCTTTAATAAATTTGAATCATTGAAATAAGCAAATACATTCCAGTGTACCCAGTGGGAAGTACTTTGCTTATAAGATCTTGGACACTGGATCCAAAGTGCTGTTTTGAAACAGGCATTAAGGGTAATGTCATTTAAAAGTGACATCACAAGAGTCCAGATTTCTTCTGTATTTACATTTATGTGAAATAGCAGTATTTACATTTATGTGAACACATCTCTTGCTCTTGACACTGGAAAGAAACTACTATTATCATGGTTCTTTTCTCTCTTTAATGATTGATATTCAAGGTCAACATACTGCAAACTACTTTTTTTATTTTATGTAAGTAAACTCATCAAAGGTAGTAAAGTCAGGCATCATGTGCATTTGACCCGTAACCTGCAGTAGAGCCATTCAGCAGATCCCAGACATGATCAACTAAACTACAGTCAGCCTGCAAACCCACGATCATGGTGTGTCCGGAATTGGTTCCTTCTGGTGGGTTCTTGGTCTCACTGACTTCAAGAATGAAGTCGCGGACCCTCGTGGTGTTACAGTTCTTAAAGATGGTGTGTCCAGAGTTTGTTCCTTCAGATGTGCAGATGTGTCTGGAGTTGTTATTTCCTCCCAGTCAGTTCATGGTCTCACTGACTTCAGGAGTGAAGTCACAGACCTTCGTGGCCAGCGTTACAGCTCATGAAAGTAGTGACGACCCAAACAGTGACCAGCAGCAAGATTTATTGCCAAGAGCGAAAGAACAAAGCCTCCACAGCACGGAAGTGAACCAAGTACACCTGAGTGGCTTGCCACTGCTGTTCCCGGTGGCCAGCTTTTATTCCCTTATTTGGTCCCGCCCACATCCTGCTGATTGGTCCATTTTATAGAGTGCTGATTGGTCCATTTTACAGAGTGCTGATTGGTCCATTTTACAGAGTGCTGATTGGTCCGTTTTTACAGAGTGCCGACTGGTGTGTTTACAAACCTTTAGCTAGACACACAGCACTGATTGGTGTGTTTACAATCCTTTAGCTAGTCAGAAAAGTTCTACAATTCCCCACCCCACCCAGAAGCCCAGCTGGCTTCACCTCTCAATAGGATAAAGTTTGGTTGCCTTAAGTCATTCAGAATGGGATAGATGCTATACAGTATTATTGTGGCAATAGCTCATTGATATTTGAATCAATGGCTGAGAAAGATTTTGTAAATCTAAAATGAGGCCAAAATTCACAAAGATGTTTAAATAAATCATGCAATCACTAAGCAAAAAAGAAAATTAGAAAATTAGGATAGCATAGATAAAAATAGGAAGATTTGAAGTAATAGCATTTGACTAAATCTCAGATTAGTGTAGTGAGCTGTTGTATGCGTCAAGAAACCAGACTTTTTAAAAAACAAAACAAAACAAAACCCTGCGGATCATCAGTGTGTCAAGAACACCAGCAGCAGCCTTGTCTTGTCTGAGTTCTGTATGCTCTACTGAGATTGAAACCTATATCCCTACTATTGCTCATAAATTGACCATTTAAAAGTTTGTCCTAAAATCAGCACAATGGCTATTGGATTTGTTAGGCAGAGAACAGAATAAAATTAAGTAGTCCATTTTAAACAGGCTGAATTTTACAAAGAAGCCAAAAAAGGGCAAAATCATAAAGGTGGGAGAATCTTAAGTAAAGAATATAAACCTGTTTCATTTACACCAATAATGATATTGATCTCCCTGGCCCGAATCTGCTTTGCCAGCTGAGCCATCTGATATCATGACACACCTCACCATGTAAATTCATCATTCTTGGTGATCCAGCCAAAATTTTAAAAACAGCAACATAAGGTAAAGAAAATGTATAATGGCCTATTTATCTTTACAATTTTTATTTTGAAACTACTTTCCCCTTAATTCAAGAACTTTATTATTAGCTATACTATTTAAAATTCATATCTTTCTGGTATTTTTTATATCTAGACTACTTGGAGAATCGTTCATTTATTTATTCATTAACTCAATGATATTTACTGAGAGTTTACCAGCCCTCACCAAAGCAAGTGAGTGAGTGATCCAACGAAGAAACAAAACACTTCATGGTCCCTGCTCTCAAGAAAGCAAATGATAAGAATCAATGAAGAAAGAAGAACTACACAGGGTAAAATTTAATGCTTCTAAACAAGCTAAAATTGCAAGGTAGAGGAAGAAAATGTCATTGTACTTCAACTTCAGGGGTGAGGGACTGTGTCACAGAGGAAACAAAATGTTATATGACCCTTGGAAAAAAATGTGAAGTGATTTATCTGTACAGAGAACAGAAAAACCTTATAAACTAATAAAGTACAAGGTCTGTTGTGGAGGTGGAAGAATGCAGCATGTATAAGTAGTTGTGTTTAAAGAGATTTGGCTAGAGTGAAGCTGGATGAGTAAAAGTGACCAACAAAGCAGAAATCACGTGCAAAATGAAACTAAGAGCGACTAGGTTCAAGGGCTGTTGTGATCTGTAAACACATCAAACGGGGCCAGTTTCCAGAATCTTAATGACTTTAGGAGGTCAAGAGTTCATTAAAACCTAAGACCCCTAAAAGCTGACCTCAAGGTAAATTTCAGCTAAGGAAGATGCTTATCTCAAGTATGCAAGACATAATGTTCTGAAAATACTCTAGTAATCGAAACAGAGCAGTCCAGTTAAATGGTGGCTGAGCTAAGTGATTTTCGGTAGAAGAATTAAGAGGTAGATGGCCTATCATTCTGTAAAGTTGAGTGATTAGGCTGTGGGAAAAAACTCATCCATTCAAGGATAAACATGTACTTACATCCCACCATGTGCTATCTGGGCTCTGTGCTAAGAACTGGGGACACAACGTTGGACTAAGCTGGCAGGCAAGAAGGACTGTGGATTGGAAAAGAGAAATAGAGTTACGCTCATTTTTTCACACTAAATTGAAGTTTAATTTTCAAAGGCATTTTCAAAACGTCCTAAGCACAGGGAGGATGGTGGATATTGTGGATACAGAGGCAAGTAGGATGCGGTGATCATTTCCCTTCTTGGCCCTACCCGTTAAAGTCCTGTAGGCCAGCTGGAGGGTCCTCCGTTAAAGAAGATCATGAGTCCTCACCAATCACACACATGCATTTTAGCCACAACAGTCTGAAAATACACTGAATTTATCGGTAAGAAAGTGAAGAAAATGTGATGTAAGCCAAATTGGCAAGGCAATCAGGTCCAGAGGAAGGAACTGTGAGGCTGGTACAGGAAGTTGAAGAATTTGGGTGAGGAATGGCATTGCTGGATAAAGTAGAGCAGTGCATGAATGATGACTGAAAATTACTGACATCCCCTGGGATGTTCCTTTAATGGGATGCCCAAGTTCACACTGCCACTGCAGAGGTGACTCAGTAGAACCATTCTGCAGGATGCAGGGCCTCCAGACATGGACCTGGTTTTTCAAAACAGGCCCTAGACTATAAATGGAGTGTTGAGAGGTAAAAGAGTAGAGGGCAAGCCAAAGGAGGCAGATAGTCTTGGACACCAACAATCATGGGGTCTCTTCAGAAGATCAAAACCAATTTAGCGTCAGAGAAAATAGGGGCTGAAATTTTGAAATACTCAATTCGGCCATTTTTAATGCTAGAGAAATACTTGATTTCCAAGACCAAGGGATGTAGGAGGACTGTGTAACCTGGAAAATTAATGCAGGGATTAATTACAGGGGTGGGTGATTACAGGCATACAAATTAGCCACAGGCATTGTGCAAGATGGATTAGAAAAGCATGTATTAGGCACATGGAGATGAGTTAGGAAGGTCCTGGAGGCTCCTGGTAGGATTTCAGGAATGTACCTTGGAATGAGCCTGTGAAAATAGGAAGGAATGGATGGATCTGAGGAAAAAAAAAATTAAAGAAAGCCTGGGGAGGAATTAATGAGGGAAAGAATGTAACAAGGAAGGCGGAAGGAAAAGATAGAAATAAGGCTTTCTTTGGTAACAGTATTAATAAAAGCTATCATTTACTGAACTGCAACTCTGTGCCAGGCATGGTGAGATGTGCTTTGATATTCGATTTGAAGTGCAATATGAATGAATTAAATAGCTATGCCCCAATGTGACAGCTACTAAACAGTTGTAGTAGACACTACAATGCTCTGGCCAGACACCCTCAGATCCTTTATATCATTGGACATGTGTGTGTGTACACATGTGCATCATATGCATGTGTTTGTGTGATCTACATGTGTGTGTGTGTGCATGTGCATAGTGTGCATGACATGCTGTGTGCATAGCTGTGGGTGTGCATGGTGGGCATGTATGCATGTCTGTGTGTGTGCAAGGTGTACAAATGTGGATGTGTGTGGTGTAGGTACATGTGTGCATGTCTCTGTGTGTATGTTTGTGTGTGCACGTGTGTCTGTTTGCATGGTGTGTGTATGCATGCCATGCGCACTTATATGCCCGTTCTTCCCCCGTCTTTTGGGTGCCTTGCTTTTGATAGCTGGCACCTGGCACTTTCTTCCATGGATGTGTTTGAACTGCGGGAGCCACCTATGTTTACAAAAAATGGAGGTACCCAGAAAATTACACCTTCTCCAGAACATAACTTAACTGAAACAAGACAATCACTGCCCCTTGTTTTAAGGTGAGGCAAACTCTGAGGTATAAGTTGTACTTCAGAACTCTCTGTGGAGTGAGGTGGGGCTGGGAATACACCTGAGCTCACAACAGAAATTGTCTTCTTTCCCCCTCCCTTTCCCCTGGCTCCCTTAGTGGTTTTTTTTAGAAGGAATTCCTCAAAATCACTTGCTCATGAGTTGTCAAGACAGCGTTTACTTCTAAGGAATCAGACCTAAGAAACTGCTAGAACCGAACTTGAACCCAGGGCTGGTTCACTCCAAAACCGCTGCTCCCAACTCTGCATCACATCATGGTAAAACATGCAGAGAAAGTTAGGCCTCCAACAATCACCCCCTTAGCCCCCATCTAACCCCTGCCTAACCCCCACCTAGCCCCAGGATGATTCCTGGCTAAAGCCACACTAGCTCTCCACATTATGCAAGTACTGCCTGGCGATGGCAAAATGCATGAAAACTAGGTAGTCAAACATGAAACAAACAAGACTAGTAGAAACTTTCCAAGTTCCAAAATACTGAGGTTGAACCATGGTGCTTCGTGAGCTACAGAACAGCTCAGAATCATAGTAATTATTGACAAATGTTATGTAAGAAACTGAAGATTACTTTTTTTCCTCTAGAATCTAATAATCTATACTTGAAGCAGAGTGAGCTTGTGACATTTGCATGACACTCAAATGGAATATGTAGTAGGCATTTGGGAAGCAGGATGCAGATTCCTAAGAAGTAAGCAATTTCAGATTAATTACTCTCTGACCTTCATATGTGGAGCCACCAAATCACTAATGTAATGCGTGATCTCAATGAATATGAAAGGATGGAAGCAAACTCACCAAACCGAGACAGCCAAGAAGCTTAAGTTGAAAGAACATTAACAATAGCTTAGAAAAGCAGGTCAGGGGATAGCAGCTACCACCCTAAGAGAATCACCAGGCCCTTGGCCTGTTTGGGCAACTTTCATCTTTGGAGGAAGAAAAATGCCTTGAGGTAAAACGCTCCGTAGTTTATACTATATTTTGTTTCATCACATTTTTAACTTGTATTTTAAGTTCAAGGGTCCGTGTGAAAGTCTGTTACATAGGTAAACACGTGTCATGGGTGTTCGTTGTACAAATTATTTCATCACCCAGGTATTAAGCCCAGTACCCAATAGTTATACATGTTTAAAATTATAGTCATTTCCAAAACATTGAAGTATCTTTTTTATTATAACTACTTTTACCCTAAATGTTCCCAAATATCTTATGAGACTTTATTTAACATATGTTTGTATTCCTTGTTTATCTTCTGACTAAATACTTGGATCCTGATTTTCTATAGGAAGAAATCTTTGCTGTTGAGTGTTGGCAAAATGGGTGAAAACTCAGGTAGTCAATGACTCTCCCTGAGCCTGAGAGAAGAATGTCTTTCACAGAGCCTTTTAGAGGGAGCCCATTGGTACAGCAATTGGCCAGATTTACTCATATAGTCTATTACAATTTTTCAAATATTGAAAACCCTCCTTAAATTGTCTCACTGGATTCACACAGATATCCATTCAAGAGCTCTATCATTTAATGAAACTTAGAAAAAAAATTCCCTATTCTCATAATAAGTAAGGTCATGCTTTAAGGTCAAGCATGCTATCCTAAGTAGAATTTCTTTTTAAAAATTAAACCTGGTAGATAGACGCTCAAATCTGAAAAACAGTGGTATCAAGTTCTCTGGAAAATGCTGTGCTTCCAGAATATAATCCACACGCCAATATCTACTTTCCTGGCTCATGAGAGGAGTCATTCACTGTTTGAATAACCATTAGGGACACTCTAAAGGCCAAATAAAGCCATGATTTTTTCTCAATTAGAATATTAAAGATAAGTGACAGAGAGAGAATCAAGGGCATTAAGATAAAGCATGTAAGGTGAAGGCTACAGTGCGACGTGTCACCGAGGAATTCTCAGAGCAAGAGCAAAGTTAGTCTGGACCCTGTGCCATGCCCGTGGATCGCAGATGGTGTTGGGATGAAGGGGTGTGCGTGCTGAGTCTTCCCAAGAGGGGGGTGAGCAGACGGGGGGCCCCTGCAGGGATTCCCATGGGCATTTCCTGAGGACCTGACAACCAAGTTGGCTCCAGCAGCATCAGCAGGTGGAAAGGTAGGGATGCAAAGAAGAGCAGGGGGCAAGCAGGCATTGTCAGCTGCCGTTGCTGAACCCTGTCACAATGGTTCTGTCATATCCACAGAGAAAAAAATGAACAAAATAGCTTTCCGAACAAGTGACCACGTTTCCTCCTCAACCTTGCCTGAGAAAGTGAACATGAACCATAAAAGCATCAGCGGTGAAAAGAACTTGATTATGGGATTGCCTCTAAAAGTAAGGAAAGAGTCCTGTGGCCAGACCTCAGAGACCAGTCACCAAAGATGCGGTATGAGAGGGGAATGATGTCCTTCACTTAGGCTGTGTTCTTTTCTGTTTCCACACTCAGGAGGTAGAGGTGAGTCCACTGCAACAACTGTGCCTGTCCACCTTGTCTCTCCACGGAGCTAAAGCAAGAGGATTAATGGTTTCATTTCCTCTCACTCAGTTCTTGTTCCCATTTTCTTCCTTCCACCAAATGGACATTAAAGATCACCACTCTCGCCCAGGTGCAGTGGTTCATGCCTGTAATCCCAACAATTTGTGAGGCCAAGGCGAGTGGATCACTTGAGGTCAGGAGTTCAAGATGAGCCTGGCAAAATATAGTGAAACTCCTTCTCTACTAAATATACAAAAGTTATCCAGGTGTGGTGGTGCATGCCTATAATCCCAGCTACTCCAGAGGCTGAGGCGGGAGAGTCTCTTGAGCTGGGGAGGCGCAGGCTTCAGTGAGCCATGATTGTGCCACTGCACTCCAGCCTGGGTGAGAGAGCAAGAGAAAGAAAGAAAAGAGAGAGAGAGAGAGAGAGACAGGGAGAGAGAGAAGAAAGAAAGAAAAAGAAGAAAAAATCACTACCCTCCACATTTAGTAGCCAAGTGTAGATTATTACATATTTTCAGTTGTGAGGTTAGTTCTTCATCCTCCCCAGAGTTCCAAATAATACTTACACTTTTTCTCTTCCTCTCCAAGGCTGTGTCACACTTTGCAGCTTTGAAAGTATCCAAAGCAAACATGAGATCAGCAGTATCTATCTCAAGACATTTGATGCTACCGCTATGCAGGTTTGAGGGAGAGAAGGCAAAAGCACAGAGGCCATTAACTTTCTTTTCCAAAATCACCTTTCTCATTAGACGTGAAAAATGTGTTTTAGAACAGCAGTTTATGGCAGTTGACTAGATAAAACTTCAGAAAGATAGTACACACAACGAAAGGTGAGACAAATTGCAGTGATAAGGTATGTCAGCAGAGGGCTGATGCTGCAAGAATCTAGTGTCTTTGTGTCTGTAGCCATTCATTAAGCAAGGTTATGTCAGTGTGGTTGGCACAGAGAAATGAACACTCCGATATACCCAGAAGCAGCTCAACATAATTATCAGGACCTCTGGATTTCTGTAGCCTTTCTTCAGACTATGTATTGGCACTGATATGTTCATTTAAAAAATAATATGCCAGAAAATTACTTTAAAAATAATTATTTTTAGTAACGTAATAAACAATTTATGAACTAAAAGTAACTATCTCTCCACATTACAAAAGTGAGGATTTTATTTCAGAAAGAAAGTAGTCCGTTTTCACACTGCTATAAAGAACTACCTGAGACTGGGTAATTTGTAAAGAAAGAGATTTAGTTGACTCACAGTTCCACATGGTTGGGGAAGCTTCAGGAAGCTTACAATCATGGGGGAAGGTAAAGTGGAAGCAAGTAACTTCATCACAAGGCTGCAGGACAGAGAGAGTGAGGGGGGAAGTGCCACACGTTTAAACCATCAGATCCCATGAGAGCTCACTCACTATCCCAAGAACGACATGGGGGAAATCCACCCCTATGATCCAACCACCTACCACCAGGTCACTCCCCTGATGCATGGGGATTTATAATTCAGAAAATAACTTCCACATAATCCCTAACCCTACCACCTTCCCATTGTATGCTCACATACCCTGACCTCATTTCCATCTCCATGGATGACTCTCTGCTGCTTTTTAAGGCTACCCATTTGTTTTTTCAGTGGCTCTCATGCTCTCTCACCTACACAAGAATGTTGCTTCTGCAAATAAACTTTCTTATGTATCTACTGGATCATCCCATGAGCCCAAAGATATGTTATACCTTCTTCCACTATGAAAACAAACAAGTTTTTAAAAATACCCTGACTCCACATCTCTCGAAATTAAGGCAAAAAT
>NW_012101754.1:3760456-3800053 GCF_000951045.1 Mandrillus leucophaeus | reverse complement strand
TCTCAGCCCAAAATGTCCTTAAGCTGATAAGGAACTTCACCAAAGTATCAGGATACAAAAGCAACGTGCAAAAATCACAAGCATTCCTATACACCAATAACAGACAAACAGAGAGTCAAATCATAAGTGAACTCCCATTCACAATTGCTACAAACAGAATAAAATACCTAGGAATACAACTTACAAAGGATGTGAGGGACCTCTTCAAGGAGAACTACAAGCCAATTCTCAAGGAAATAAGAGAGGACACAAACAAATAAAAAAGTATTCCATCCTCATGGATGGGAAGAATCAGCATTGTGAAAATGGCCATACTGCCCAAAGTTCTTTATTGCTATCCCCAACAAGCTACAATTGACTTTCTTCAAAGAATTAGAAAAAACTACTTTAAATTTCATATGGCACCAAAAAAGAGCCCATAGAGCCAAGACAATCCTAAGGAAAAAGAACAAAGCTGGAGGCATCACACTATCTGAATTCAAACTATACTACAAGGCTACAGTAACCAAAACAGCATGGTACTGGGTACAAAAACAGATATAGACCAATAGAGCAGAACAGAGGCCTCAGAAATAATGTCACACATCTACAACCATCTGATATTTGACAAACCTGACAAAAACAAGCACGGAGGAAAGGATTCCCTATTTAATAAATGGTATTGGGAAAATTGGCTAGCCATAAGCAGAAAACTGATACTGGACCCCTTCTTTATACCTTATACAAAAATTAACTCAAGGTGGATTAAAGACTTAAATGTAAGACCTAAAACTGTAAAAACCCTAGAAGAAAACCTAGGCAGTACCATTCAGGACATAGGTATGGGCAAAGACTTCATGACTAAAACACCAAAAGCAATGGCAAGAAAAGCCAAAATTGACAAATGAGATCTAATTAAACTAAAGAACTTCTGCATGGCAAAAGAAACTATCATCAGAGTGAACAGACAACCTACAGAATGGGAGAAAATGTTTGCAATCTCTCCATCTGACATAGGGCTAATATCTAGACTCTACAAGGCACTTAAGCAAATTTACAAGAAAAAAACTAACATCCCCATCAAAAAGTGGGCAAAGGATATGAACAGACACTTCTCAAAAGAAGACATTTATGTGACCAACAAAGGTTTGAAAAAAAGCTCATCATCACTGATCGTTAGAGAAATGCAAATCAAAACCACTATACCATCTCAAGCCAGTTAGAATGACGATCATCACCAAATCAGGAAATAGATGCTGGAGAGGATGTGGAGAAACAGGAACACTTTTACACTGTTGGTGGGAGTGTAAATTAGTTAAACCGTTGTGGAAGACAGAGTGGTGATTCCTCAAGGGTCTAGAACCAGAACTACCGTTTGACCCAGGAATCCCATTACTGGGTATATACCCATAGGATTATAAATCATTCTACTATAAAAACACATGCACATGTATGTTTATTGCAGCACTGTTCACAATAGCAAAGACTTGGATGGAACAACCCAAATGCTCATCAATGATAGACTGGATAAAGAAAATGCGGCACATATACACCATAGAATACTAGGCAGTCATAAAAATGATGATTTCATGTCCTTTGCAGGGACATAAATGAAGCTAGAAACCATCATTCTCAGCAAACTAACACAAGAACAGAAAACCAAACACTGCATGTTCTCACTCATAAGTGGGAGTTGAACAATGAGAACACATGGACACAGGGAGGGGAATATCACACACAGGCATCTGTCGGGGGTGGAGAGGGATAGCATTAGTAGAAATACCTTGTGTAGATGATGGGTTGATGAGTGCAGCAAACCACTGTGGTACATGTATACCTGTGTAACAAACCTGCACATTCGGCACATGTATCCCAGAACTTAAAGTATAATAATAATAAAAAAGAAATATACACACATTAATGGTGCCATCCTGAAATTGTCCTTTTCATTACAACACCTTATTTATGTAAAAAAAAAAAACATACACACACACACAATGAACAATCACTTCACACACGTCAGGATGTGAGTGTGTTATAAAAATAAACACATGTATATAACATGCTATCAAAAAGACAAGGGATTACAAGTATTGGTAAGAATGTGGAGGAAAGGAAAGCCTTGTGCACCTGCTGATGGGAATGTAAATTAGTGCAACCATTATGGAAAACAGTACAGAGTTTCCTCAAAAAATTCAAAACAGAATAACAAGATGATTCAGCAATCCCACTTCTGGGTATATATATCCAAATGAAATGGAAATCAGTATCTTCAAGAGATAGCTGCATTCCCAAGCTTATTGCAACACTATTCACAGTAGCCAGGATATGGAAATGATCTACGTGTCCATTGATGGATGAATGGGAAAAAAGTGTGCTTTATATAACCTGGAGAATGTTATTCTAAGTGAAATAAACCCAACACCAAAGGGCAAATACTATATGATCTCACTTATATGCAGAATCTAAAAAGTCAAACCTGTAGAAGCAGATAGTAAATGGTAGTTGCCAGGGGCTAGGACTTGGTATGGGTAGGGGACAGAGTGATGTTGGTCAAAGGCTACAAACTTTCAGTTACAAGATGAATACATTCTGGAACTCTAATGTGTGGCATGTTGACTCTCGTTAGTAATGCTGTATCACATACTTGAAATTTGCTGAGAGAGTAGGTCTTAAGTGTTCTCACACATGCACATAACTACATGAGGTGATGGATGTGTTAATTAGCTTGGTTTCAGTAATCATTTCACCATGTGTATGTACATACGTATGTAAAATGATCATGTTGTATGCAGTAAATGTATACAGTTTTTATTTATCAATTATAACAAGAAAGCTGAAAAATAAAGGAAAAACTGAATGAAAAAACTGTCTGTACTCACTGAATTCCACCACTCCACCAAAGCTGCTCTTATCCACAATCTTCAAAATATCAACTCAAATGATCAAACGTTGGTCCTCCTCTTTCTTGTCTTCTCAGCAATCTTTACCCAGATGTTTCCTCCCTCGTTCTGGGAGCATTCTCTTGCCTTCCTAAACATCAAATCATCTTCATTTTTTCTTCTTTTTGGTTTGTCTCACTCTTTCTAGTGGCTATCCCTCCTTTTTCTGAGACTTTGTAATATTCAAGCATTGAGGTTCAAGCCTTGAAGCTTTTCTCCTGTCTCCCTACTCATTCTTGGTGTGGTATCATTTATATGACAGTAAGTGCCATGTTTACGCTGATGATTCCCACGGTAACTTCTATGATCTCAGCCTCACCCCTGAAATCTCTACCATTATGTTCTCGTGTTCATTTTGCATTTCCTCTTGACTCCCTTCAGATCTTAAATAAATAAGCGAATGAATGAGTTTATGGAAAAGAAATCCTGAATAACTAATAGAAAAGATTCTCAATTTACACAGTCATCAGGGAGAGATGCAATAAATCACTAATGATACACTATTTTGTAACCTTTATAATGGCAGAAAATATTTTTAAAAAACAAACAACAAATCTGATTTATAAACTGATGGTGATGATATGGCAGAAATCAAGTCCAAAAAGACTCTTTACTCTTGAGACTAAGGAGAACTATCAGGCTTTTCCCAGTTAGCAGAAGATTACACACACCCTACGACTTAACAGACTTGTTGTCATGTCTCTACACAAAGAAATGTTCCTGCAGGAAAAATAGATTGAGTAACTATAAGCAACTTTTGCCTGAAATTTGTATATGCAGAAATCAAAGTGACAAGTAGGCTCATTACAAAACCAATTACTTTGGTAAAATGTAGGAACAATCTAAGTTTATGTCAATAGTGGAATGGGTAAACTTTGACACATTTATATAATTTAACATAGATAACTAAAGTAAATTTTAAGACATAATGATAACAAAACCAAGTTGAAGAATATGTACATTTCTTAATGTGCTATGGAGTCATGTACATTTATAACCACATAACTAATGGGCCTGGAAAGAAATGCACTATATTTAACATAATCTTACCTTTGGTGTATTGAAGGACAGAAAGGTCCAGGTAGACAACAAATAAAAGCCCAACTGTATATATAACATTTTATGTAATAAAAAATATTCTTTGAATTAAAAAAATCATGCTTTCAAGTGTTTTAAAAATTGTATAGCTAGAAAGAAACTAACATGTATCAACGACCTACTGTACTCAGATTCAGAGAGAGTATAGAGTCCAGAACCAGAATGCCTGGGCTTATATCCTGACCTTACCATTTGCTAGATAGATCACTTTGAATAAGTGAATTAGCCATGCTAAGATTTGGTCTGTATAAAAAACGAGGATAGTAATAGTTTCTATCACTTAGCACTGTTGTGATAATTTAATTAGAGGATTCATTTACAAAGTATTTCCTATATGCCTATCATTGACAAAGGCACAGTAAATATAAGTTATTATTTTTAGACTATGAACTCAGCCAGTCTGCCTCCCTCCAGAGCCTCCCCACACTATTCAAGGAGAAAACCAAACTGAAAAAAAATAATAATTGGGATTCACCTTTTGTTTTTTCTATCCTGAAACTAGACCCATTGTTGATGAGGTCATTAGCAAGAGGAGCTGCAGCCTATTCTTGATTAATTAGCACAAGGCCTTAAGCATAGGTCAAGCTTGGTGAGCTGTTTCCCCTCAACTGACAAATAATATCATGTCCATAAATCTAAGCAATTAAAAGATACTATTTCATCAAGGATTCTGGTAAAATTTGAATATGAAATGTTAAAACATAATTGAAAAACTATTCATTAATGCAGTTATATTATTGCATAGTCTAAATTACACTGATACTAAGGTGAATGCTCAAACTGAAAATAAAAACATCAATTACCTGTCAATTTCATCAGGAAGATTATATATTAACCAGTTGGGGGAATTGCAATCAATGGCTTTATAAATACATAACATCAGATTTGCTGAATTTGAGTCTGTTTCTAAAATTTATACTTATTTTTTTTCTGAACATTAAAAAATACAGCAGAATTGAAGGTTAAGGAAGAGATAGGAAAGATTTTTGTGAGAATAATTTAACCTAGGAAGGATGTTCTCTGCCTGGCCTAGTTACCAGATTTCTGCTGAGGTGGCATTCCTTGGAGTGCTTGCTCTTGTGAACACATGCTTTTGTATTTATTCCTTAGGTTTTTCTTATTTCAACTTCTACACGGTTTCCTTCTATAATTCCTCGGGGGTCACCTGGCCTCTTTTTCAGAGTAAGTGCTTAGGTCGGTACTGAAGGCGAGCTGGTAGCCACCTGCGCTCTGAAACTCCCTCCCTCAGCCTTCATAAAGTGGCTGCAGGGCCCACAAAGCAATAAAACACCGCCACTTCTGGATACAGTATC
This sequence comes from Mandrillus leucophaeus, assembly GCF_000951045.1. Classification (NCBI taxonomy): domain Eukaryota; kingdom Metazoa; phylum Chordata; class Mammalia; order Primates; family Cercopithecidae; genus Mandrillus; species Mandrillus leucophaeus. Next base: position 3,794,721 of record NW_012101754.1, on the reverse strand, counting down.
CTTACTCTCTTTCTATTTCACTACCATCATCTGACTGAGTGAAAATACTCTAACCCGTTTGCCATGTTTCTCGTGATAAAACCAGAGAAGTATAGAATGTTCAGGAGGGATTTAAACTGTCACAGACAGAAGAACATTTCAGACTCAACTCATTTTGATTTTAAAGTGAAATCCATTTAGGTTGGTTTTCTCATCTTTACAGAGACCTCAACATCAAAAGGAATTAAAGGAAGAATAGAAGCTTGTTAAATGACAGGCATTTATACCTATGTACTTGCTACTGTGAAATAACCTATGAATATTTTTTAAAGACATTTCCAAAGATGTGATTTTTTTTATTTAACTTATGAATTTGGCAGTAATAAATTTACTAAGAAGTATTTTAATTGTGTGTTTCCATTTTTAGACATAAAAAGAAAATACATGTATAGAACAAAGAGAACAACTGCCCTTATCTCCAAACAGGTGTTTAGAAAATGTCATATATAGCAGAATGTTTAGTGTTCACTTAAAAGATAAAAAACCTGCAACTCCAGAAGGTAACCTGATTATTTCAGAAAGTTTGTGATTTTTTAAATTAAAGAACCATTGTAAATTACAAAGGCAGGAGCATTATTATTAGAAATTATAATTGATGAATAGAAAAGTGAATCCTCCAATCCCAGAATGAGTTTGAACCTTGTAGCTATCAGGTTGGTTAGGAAATGGCATATAATCATGGCAGGACTATACAAGCCAATTTTGATTAAATTCTGTTTCTGAAGTGGAACCCATAGAAAAAAGAATATTTTCAGACACTCATCTTTTCAAAGTTCCTTTTGAAAAAGCTTGGAATCTAGCATTTAGCACTGACATACTAGCATTATTGCCTGTAATAGGTGGAAAGTGGTTTACAGAAAATGGAAGAATTCATTTTAAATGTTTGTTGCATTTTTATGATATTTTGATATATAAACTTCAACACAATGGACTAAAACTATATATTCATACTTCTTAAAAAGTATTTTAGTATTTCATAACTTAGCAAGATAGAAAAAAAAGATGACAATGTTATCTTTGGATATATAAACATATTATTCACAATGATAGCATGCACAATTTATAGTATTTTCTAATTATTTCAGCCAATCATTCCATGAATATTTATTTTGCATCTTCTATGTGTGACATTGTGTTCTAGACACTGGGAATGCAAAAGTTAAAAAACAGACAACTCTACCTTCACACAGTGTATAAACAAGCAGAAACAACAAACAAGCTTGTGTCTGTGTACAAAGATCTTACATTGTAGACAGTAAGGACTAAAGAATAAATAAAGCAGAGAGGCGGGGGCATGAACTGCCATGGTTGAGAGTTACTGTTTTAGATAGGATGGCCAAGGATAACTTCACTGGGAAGATGAATTTTGAATACACCTGCTGAAAGTGAGAACCTTCACCATGTTGACATCTGTGGTTTCCATGAGAAGTGAATCCTGGTGGAACCGTAATTAAATCTGAGGCTCTTCCAAGATGCCAGAGTGCCCTGGTGCCCAAGGGATGGCAGAAAAAATAGGAAGTAGAAGAGGCAAAGAGACACTAAGTCATGTAGGGTTTAGTGTCACAAGATTTTGTATTTTACTCTGAGTGAGCTGAGAAGGCATTATGGACATTTGAGTGAGGAATGGCATTTTAGTTGAACTGCTGTGGCTGATTTTTGAGAAGATACTGCAAGGTGAAATGGTGGAAATGAGCTCAGGTTGGAAACGATTGATGTATTATAGCACTTTGGTAAGAGACGATAGTGAGTTGGGAGGGTGAAATGTGCCTGAATTCTATATATTGAAGCTGCCAGGATTTACCGACAAATTGGAATAAGAGACTGAGGGTGATAAAATTGAGAAGTCTCTGGCAACATCAAATTTGTGGGCCTTAATAATGTCGGGAAGGTGGATGCATACAACTAAGAAGGGAAGAACTACAGAAGCATCAGATCTAGGGAACTTGGGGACTCAGTTTTGAACATAGTAGAAAATGGCTACACCACTCTAGCACCCCTGTGAAAAATCTAAGTGTGAAATTCCAATTGAATAATTATCAGAAGACAGAGCACATATCTACTCATGAGACCAAATGAAATAAACTAGGGAATGAGGAAGGACAGAAAATATTTTCAAGATCTGAGCCTGGAGTAGTGCAACATTAAAAGGACAAGGAGATAAGGAGTAACAAGCCAAATAGAAGAGAAGAAATCGGAAGAAAAATAGAACAAAAACCAAGTTAGCGTGGCATCCTGAAAACTAACTGAAGTCAACGTTTCAAGGAAGACAATTTTCAGATGCCTCAGGCAGGTTTTATAGGGTAAGGATCAAGAAATGGTCATAAGACTACGTGGTTTTTGGTACCCTTGACAGAAACTTAATAGAGATCATCCATAGAAGAATGGAAGGAGAGGCAATAAACATGGACAGACTTTTCTAGCACTTCGGTTGTAGACATAAGGACAGTTCCTGCAGGAAAAAAAAAAAAAAAATGAGGGAATAAATGGAATTTTAAAGTGAGTGATACAATAGCATGGGAGTGTGTCAGTGACAAGGGTACATGGAAGATGTATGAAAAGGAGGGTGAAGGGGGAAGGGATGGAGCATTGTTCTTGGGGTGGGGGTAGGGAACAAGGGGTACCTGATGCCTGAGTGGAGGGTAAGGCTCCTAGACCATCTCCTATTACTCATCAATGTCATTTCATGAGAAGGGCTTATCTGACCAAGTTGAATTCCTCCCCACTCCAACTGCCTAGGCATGCCTTTTCCCCTTATGCTGTCATATTTTCCCCACATGTAATAGTTAATTAAGTTCAACTGCGGTATAAATAGACCAACCGATGCATAACGGTTCGAGTCTAATAAGTTTATGTCACTCTCACATTTTAAGTTGAAGTGAATATTCCAATATTCCTGGTCACTGGGTGGTGGTTCTTTTCATGGGGACTCAGGGTGAGAGGTTCATTTCATTTGCAGTTTTTGTTTGTTTGTTTGTTTGTTTTCCGAGTCTTGTCTTGGTAGCAGCTGAAGAGAGGATGGAGGACGGAGCTACCTTACAAGCCTTCAGAAGTGGGCACACAGGGCTTTTGCCGACGTTGCAGCAGTGAGAGAAAGGGCCGTACCCCGTGTACATTTGAAAAGAAGGACAGATTTTGGTGGAAGCTTGCTTACCATGACATATTATACTGAAATTGTACAGAAAATTATCTATCTATTTTCACTGTGAAACTGTTAGAAGGTAGGCGCCATTAAAGAGCTTTGTTTACTTTTATATTCCTAATGGCTTGACAAAACTCAAACATGCACTAGACACCCAGTAAGTATTTCCTAAATGAATAAATTTGAAGCATATATACTTTTTGGCCTAAAAGAGAGTTTCTCCTGAGCCAGAAAAGGTAGCTATCTCGGCTTTCAGGATAACGTATCCATCTGCCAATGCTATTTTGCTTTGCTTAATAAGCTTCAAATGTGGAATGTATTTTCCACAATTTCCCACAAGATAAAAATAGACTTTAAAAAATACATGTTTTGACTATTCTGCTAGATGTATACAATGTTAAAGCTTCATTTGACATGGTTCCACATGTGTGAACTCTATTTTTTTGTCTTTTGATATTTCTTACTAGGTAAATGTTACTCAATTTAAATGTATCTTTTAAATACATAATAACTAATCAGAAAGTAAATTTAAGATTTACTATGTAGAAGAAACTAATTGAGCTATTTTTATTATCATAATACATTTAACTATTTTTTTGTCTTCTGATATTTCTTACTAGGTAAATGTTATTAAATTTATACATACCTTTTAATTATCTAATAGATAATCAGAGGATAAATGTAACATTTACTATCCAGAAGAAAGTAAGCGAGATTTTGTATTATTATAATATGTTTATTATTGTCTTTTGATATTTCTTACAAGGTAAGTGTTACTAAATATACATATACCTTTACAACACATAATAGATAATTAGAGAGTAAATTTAACATTTGCAACCCAGAAGCCACTGAGTTTTTTATAACTATAATGTTTTTGACTCCTCAACCTGGTTTAGCTAATTTGACTGATCCCTACTACTGCTAGTATTGGAAAAATAAAAAATATATATATTAAAATTCGCAGTTACAGTTAAGAGATACAGAAGTCACCTCAAACTCAGTTACCAATTTGAATGCTCTTAGGAATATTTAGGTAGGTAGAAATGATCTAAGTTACGATATTTTACATTACAATACAAAGTTTGGGAAATTTATATGGATCTGTTTTGAAACGTTGCTGAACATGTGTTGTGTTAAATATATGGCCTCTAGGTACATGCTCATTTGCTTATTTAGATTTTCTGAAGTTTGAGCCTTGAATGATTGAGAGCTAATTGTGGTAATCTGCTTTGGGATAATAGCACTGAGTGACACTCAGGAGCCCCAGCTGGAAGACAACAGTGGCCATACGCTTAAGGTCATCGGATTTGTGACGCCTCCACCAGCTGTGCTCTAGAGCCCACTCTGGCTGCCTCTTTGTTTCTACATGTAATTCATAGTGTTGACATTTTGATTTATAATCGTGTCCAAGTCCTGAGTGCTTCTCTGGTAAGTGCCCAAGCAAATGAATGTTCTGAGGGGCTATTTTTGAAGTTAACTCACTTTTTAGTCAGACTATGGACAAAGTCTAGCCTCCAACAGTTATCACTAATGCCAAGAAGTATTCATAGTGAAATTCCAAAATTTCTTTAGCTTGAATTTTGTCAATGATTCAACTGGACTTCGAGGTTACCTTACAGCAGAACCAAAACTCTGTGTGAGTCTAATTAAGCAAGTCAGTCTTTTCATTGAAATGGGTTCTGGGTGAGATGAGGTGGGTAAGTTTCCTCTCAGAATGAATACATGTAGTTTTGGACACCATTCTGAAAAACATCATTGTGAAATTTTCCTAGAACTCCTGAACCATAAACTACTAAAGTTTTTAAAAATTCAAGACCCATTCAAGTACTATTGCCAAGCCACTAGTGGTATCTAACATGATCATCCAAGCTATTTGTTCTGCCTTCGTCTTCACAGTTTTCATTATAACTTCTTCAGTTAATAAAGATATTAACTTTGATCAAATTTGGAAATAGAGATGAAAAAATGCACTGGTTTAGGCAGTATATCTTTGTCCACTGTTGCCATGGAACATCACAATATTATTGAATCTTTATTAAGTGCTCACAACACAACATGAGATGTGCAAATTACTCAATTCATATTCTCCATGTTAATTCTAACACACAATACCTATGAGATGTTATATTATAGTAGCAATAAGGTAATACTACGGATAATTGACTGTGGAAGGAACTGAAGCTTTGAGAATTTAACAATGAATTGCATCTCAGCTAAAAATACGGGAGAAGCAGGATATAAACCCCAGCCCCCAGCTACAGACTTTTCACCTCTACGTTGTATTTCCTTGATTTAAAGTATCACACATTTTTTAATCTATTGGCCATATCATTTTCTTTAGAATGCAATCACTGCCCCATTTTCATCTTTGGATGCCTACTTATGTTTCAAAGTCCAATTAAAATAAATATACAGATAATTTTTATGGCAAGGATTGGCTAATTTTTCACCACAATTGAGAAGACCTATATTCTTTATTCCTTCCTTTGTTCACTACTAGACCATATTTCCCAGGCTCCTCATATCTGATTGGGACCACAGGACTGTTGTTTGTGGAACGTGGAATGTGTGTGGGAGGGTGGGTGCCACTTCTGGGCCTGATCCTCTCACATGTCCTCCTTACACAATTCCTATGCTATCTTTTTTCACCTCTTGACTGGAAGCACTGAATTCAGTAAAGCACACCAAGACTTTACAACATGATGGAACTAGCCTACGTCTTCAATTCACCATGTGCCTGCTGGGAACATCTACGATGGATTTTTCATGGGTTTGTATCATACTTTTATTGTCTTAAGTCCCTGAGAATTATTGTTTTTGTGTGTATGATAGCAGTTGATGCCTACCCTGCCTAAAGCACCATTTAACCTTGATTACCCATTTTAAGTTTACAATGTATTTTCCCACAAGTAATATCCTACTTTAACGTTACAACACTCATATGACATGAGTACAATTAGTGACTCTTATAAGCTGCTGTTTTACCCCCAAATGTATATATCAAAGTGCTAAACCCCAGTACCTCAGAATGTGATTGTATTTGGAGATGGGTCCTTAGAGAGGTAATTAAGTTACAATGAGGTTGTTAGGATGGACTTGAACTTACTATGACTAGTGTCCTTGTACGAAGAAGAGATTTAGACACACCACATGGGAAGACCACATGAAGACACAGAAGAGACAGTAGCCATTTGCAAGCCAAGGAGAGAGGCCTCAGAAGAAACCAACCCTGCTAACACAGTGATATCAGATTTCTGCTTTCCAGGATTTTAAGAAATTAAATGTCTCTTGTTTAAACCTTCCAGTGTGCAGTGCTCTGTTATAACTGCCTGAGCAAACCAACACAGGGTCGCTCTCTGATGAATGCATGAAGCTTAGAGAGAAAAAGGAACTTTATAAATGACATATGAAAATAAGTAGCAGCATCAGGCATCAAACTCAGTTTTTGAAATGCCACCAGCCGACATTTAGTATTTTCTCAGACCTGTACAATAAAGATTCTAGTTTGATAATTTCTTCTGATTTCCATATTGTTTACTATTTTTACCATTAATTTGGAATATTTATAATACCATAGTTATTTATTTTTATAGTTTTCCTTATATTTTAAGCTTGTAGTAGGCACAGACCATATTTCTAAATATTTATATCACTTATAGCATATGAACCAAAGTCTAAAGTTGAGAAGTCAACGATCAGACGTTAAAATGTAACATAAGCGGGGTGAATAACATATAATGAGGGAGTCGAAAACCAATGTCATAGGTTATTCATGATGCAATACAAGTATGTAGCAACATATCAGATGATTTCATGTAGTTTGCTTGTAAAAATATTTGTCAAACATGTATTTCTTCAATATTTAAAATGTGATTTCTTTTTCCTTTTATTTTCTTTCTTTTCCTTTTTTAGCCAAAAGGTTTTTGTGAAGACATTTTAAGTTGTATGTATAGACTGAGTCTGCATTGTTTTGCAATTCACACTTATCCTTATAAAAAACTTTATATGTTTTTAATAACTTGGAAATTAACATTGTTATATATATTAGCATAGCAGTATATGTAAATACAAACTTCACACTTACCCTTTGCTTCTATATGTGGGATTAGAAAAGCTCTGTTCAAATATTTATTGCATTACTTATCCTGATTCCTTTATGCGTCCTATTTGTTTGATACTATCTCACTATAAAGGTCTGAGGCAGAGTTCCCTAAAATTATGATCGTCATGGTAACTACCAGCTACCACTGTAATGGTAACCCTGGTAGTGTGGTTTCCTCTAAAATATTTAAGGCTGGAATAGCAAAAAGCGAAATAAAATGACTTTGTAATAACAGAAATTAATTTAAAAATAGATTCATAAATCTAACATTCCTGTTTGTCACTTTTGAAACATTATTAGCTTGTAAAACATAAAAAAATTAGACAAAAATATATGCATGCTGACATAAATTAGATTTCAAAAGCATCATTTTTAATAAAGGCTTTTAACTGCCTCAGTCTGGAAATAGTCTGCAATCTGGTTGATAAATATGCGGCAAATGACAAATTAATATGTGTTGGCCCTCATCAACATCGGAGACAAATGTTATTATAATGTTTTGGACTCTGCTCAGTTTTGTCTGTCTGGAGAAGGCTGTACAAATGGCAGAGTGTCTGCAATTCAGAGGGACGAAGCTGCCCTCTATGTGAAAACAGTGTGTGCTGCACCATGCAATAAAAAGTAAAAGGTTAAAAGATTTAGAAAAAAACACATTTTATTAATCTGCCAAATCCATTAAAACCCTTAAAGATTGAAAATAAGGACTATGTAACTGAGATCCAATAGGACCTGTAAAATCTCAATGGAACTAGTCCATGCTTTCCCTGTGGATTGTCTACTTCTAGAATTCAATACTCTACTAAATGTGTCTCTCTTAAAATTTTTCATCTATAAGCTTTTAAAAATGGAATAAAACTACCTTTTCAGAAAATGTAGAATAATACATAGAAAATATAAACAATTAAAATGATTTTAAACATTTCTGATATCTTAGACTGTGTATAAACCTAATAATAAACCAAACTATTTTCTTATTCTCAAAATATTTCTATAAAACAAATGTTTTTATGAGTTGCCTCAGAGTTTTCTTTCCCAAGAAAACAGGCCAGTTATGACATATGTAACATCAAGAGTCCAGAAATATGCCCATGTCTCAAGTCACTCATATTAAGTAATATTTTTATGGGTTTTATTATTCACATTTTTATTTTCTCTTCTATATTTAGACTGACAAAAGTGATTACTAGGACTTCATATGGAAAGATGCTATATTATATTATTTGATTACTATGGATTTATAAATAGTTATATTTTAGTCCCAGATGTGTCCATTAATGGATGTATTATTCTGGACAAAAATAGAAAAATTTATAGCATATCAAACAGACTTCTTCCAAAGATTAAACATATCTCAGAGCTAAAAAACACTTTCTCAGCAAAAGGCATGTAGTAAGTTATTAATGAATATTGCATATCCTTACTATTAATATTGCTAGGATGTAAGTTTTTGTCTCGAAATCTGGAGCACATCACAATGAAAGTACTCTTTTCCATTGAGATGGTCTTGCTTATGCTCCATCCCAGCATGTCAAAGTAATAGTGGTCAGAATATTGTGCCACAACTATTAAATTGTGTTTGACCCTACCATTTCCAATTCTGATTTTCACCTAGCATGGGATCACTACTGTGTTTGTCTTCAGATCTGCCTTCCCCCTTTCTGCTTAAAAATTGCTCTGGGAGCTTGGGAATTGAGTTTGTTCAGGGTTAGAGAAAGCCTAAAGCTAGTAATATTCTACAAGTGCATGGCTGTGTGCAAATACCATTACAACAAATATTAAAACATCCCCCATATAACAAAGATTTCCAAATTCTTGCCAATGGCACTTCTGGTATGAACTACAGTCAATACAACTAACTTTCAGTGCATAAAAATAATTTGGGGGTATTTTGAAAGTATTTCATTATTATAAGAGAGTATCATCTGCAATTTATTTCAAAATTAAATAATCGTTCAATTTTTACTGATCACCTATTTTGTGTTTTTGTATAAAATATACACCAAGTAAAATGTTTTATAGAGTAAAAGAGGGAATTATAGTGCCCATAATGACTTCTGAATATATAGCTAAACCATGGATTAAAACAAAGTTAAAACTTCAAATTTTCTATAGTCTAAGAAGATTCAACAGTGCTGTTATATGCTCCAGTGCATGGAATCATAAGAACAGAACACAAAAAGAAGAAAAATTCTTCTGTATCATATGGTGGAGAAAAGAGCAGTTACTAGCACACAGGAGTTTCCTACCTGATTCTGCCATGTGACCGCCGGCAAATCATTTTACTTATATAGGACTCCAGACCTTCATGTATAAATTCAGAGGTGTTCTTATTCTCCAAGTTTCTCCTATCTCTGTAAAGCTAAAGTTCTAATGGTTTTTTTTTTTTTTTTTATAAACAGAGGCTTATCAAACAGAGGCTTATCTTCAGCCCATATCATAGCTATGGTGGCCCGAAATCAGAGAAGAGGACCAGGAAGCCTCAGTAGGTCCTGAGGCAGGTACATGCATTTGGAATAACCTGCAAGGTAGCCGAATTCTACTCCAATAAACCGCGATACCCTCTATGTAAGCTCAAACGAACATATGACCTTTTTTCTCTCAATGTAAGTAAAGATTAATGATGTCTTCTATTATCCTTTACATTGTACAGTTGAGAATGAGCCATTGTAAATCAAGCCAAGCTTGATTTATAGTAGGTTAATAATAGCATCTTTGTAAATAAGGTAACTGCAGTGCTTATATGCTTAAAAGATCCATAAATATAACATAGGTTTCAATGACACTTTATTTTAAATCACTGAGTAATTTAGGCACTAAGGAGAATCTGAGTATTTTTATAAAGTGAAAAAAATGAGTGAAACCAAGAGTTTTAACCAAACTACTAGGACTTGCCTATTCCGTGAAGGGTGAAAGTGGGGGAGGAAATGAACGAACATTTACCCAGAGCCTTCTTCTCTATGCCAGACATTCTGTTATACTTACTATTTTTCCCATGCTCTAAATGTGGAATTTGAGGCATGAGGGGGTTATGTCATATGTCCAAAGTCAAACAACTGGTGTACTGTGCAACAAGCATTGGATTCCACGTAAGTTAGTCACTACAGTTTGTGCTCTTTCTACTATGATGTACTAGCCTACTAGTCGTCACCTTGGAATTCTCTAAATTTATGCCAATAATTAAGTTAATTAATACCCAAACTTGCCTGAAACTTTCTTTTTTAAATTCCCTTTAAAGTAAATTATGCACGCGCACACACACACAAACACACACACACTGACAGTCACATATGCACACATTCCATCAAATTATTTTCATAACCATAGTAGTATCTCAGATAGAGTCTTTTTTCACAATGTTAAATTTCTTTATTGTCTTTGGATGACTTAACATCAATATCATGTTATCTGATATAGTTTGGCTGTGTCCCCACCCAAATCTCATCTCGAATTGTAGTCCCCATAATCCCCACATGTCATCGGAGGGAGCCGGTGGGTGGTAAGTGAATCATGGGCTTGGTTACCCCCATGCTGCTGTTCTTGTGATAGTGAGTGAGTTCTTATGAGTTCTGATGGTTTTATAAGGGGCTTTTGCCCCTTTTGCTCAGCACTTCCCCTTGCCGCCACTGTGTGAAGAAGGACATGTTTGCTTCCCCTTCTGCCATGATTGTAAGTTTCCTGAGGCCTCCCCAGCCATGCTGAACTGTGAGTCAATTAAATATCTTTCCTTTATACATTACCCAGTCTCGGGTATGTCTTTATTAGCAGCGTGAGAAATGACTAATACATCATCCTTGTAGGATCTATCTGAATAATATTTGGCTCCAGGGTGGCACAGAAGACAAGTTTAACATTTGGTAGAACTAGTAAAGGAAAATCTACAAATAACAAATGTTTCTCACCTAGATCAATGTGCCTTGGTCATCCATACTTGAGAACACATGCTTTGAGATGGATTTAAATTGATCTCATTAATATACTGCATGTCTAAACTACAGAATCTTTATTAAATATTAAACAAAACTATTTTCAACATGTTAGTGCCTGTCATTGCTAAGTTTGATCTTAACTAGTCTTATATGCATGTACGAAACTACTTATGGTTACCATATACCATATATAAAAAATGAAATAAAATTATATATGGTAGGAAAAAATAACATTCAAAAAGCAAAAACATTAAACTTTCTTAAAAAGGTAATGACTACAAAGAATTCTATCTGATTTTGAGAAAGACTGAATGGATAGTAAAAAGGTGAAAAATCAGGGGCTTTCTTTCCTACACTTTGCCTCTATTCTAAATAAAAATCCATTATTTTAAATCAAGGAAACATTTTAGTTAGTCTGAAAAGTTCACAGAGATCAAGACACGGGACTTAAAAATTTCACAGAAGGGAAGGTAATGTTGAGCTCTAAATGGAAATTCAAAAGTTACAAAACCACTCTTAATTGCCCTTTGTAATACTAATACTGCCTGAGCACTGAGCCCCACCTCCTGTCACATCAGCCATGGCATTAGATTCTCATAGGACCCTGAACCCTACAGTGAACTGCACATATGAGGGATCTAGGTGCATTCTCCTTACAAGAATCTAATGCCTGATGATCTGTCACTGTTTCCCATCACGCCCAGATGGGACCATCTAGTTTCAGGAAAATAAGCTCAGGCTCCCACTGAATCTACATTATGGTGAACTGTATAATTATTTCATTATATATGACAATGTAATAATAATAGAAATAAAGTGCATAATAAATGTAAAGTACTTGAATCACCCTGAAACCATCCTTTCCTCATCGGCAGAAAAATTGTCTTCCATGAAACCAGCTCCTGGTGTCAACCAACTTGGGAACTGCTGATATAATTATATGAATTTTATTCCATTGCTCAGAGGATTATCATGAAGGGTAACAAATTTAATCTTTATTTTTAATGTAATCAACCAATAATTATGAAGTGCTTACTATGTCAAGCATGGTTAGAGAGGTTTTCTTAAATTTGCCGCTATGTTCATACCTATTACCCATCTTTTTCACTAAATCCTTTCAAATATGTAGCATCATTATTTTAAAGTTTTTCTCTGATAATTACAATATCTTGATCATCTGTGTGACTAGTTCTGCTGAAATTTTAAGTGTGAGTTACATTTTATTGCTTCTTTAGGAATCATGTAATGGTTGATTAAATGTTTACAAGAACAGCAGGAAGTTAAATAAATAACATTATCTGGAAAATTCCATGACTTTTCTTTTATCCGGCCTCTGGTTTGCTGATTTGAGCCATTGTCTATAATTGAGATAGACTGGGGCTTTGTTGCTGGTTTAAATTTAGTGCAGCTTGAATTCAACTCAACTCATCTGAGGCAAGTATCAGGGCCTTCGCTCAGCAGAGCTTGGGCTTTAGTGCTCCAAAGGGTGTCTCCATTCTCCCACACTCCAGGAAGCCCAGTGGGCTTGCCCTTGTGTTTTTTGGCACAGTCACCTTTCCCCAAAGCAGCAAGTGGCCACTGCACATTTTCACTGTAAAACGTGGAGTGTCTGGAGGGGTTTTTTACGGTTTATCTGTCCTGCCCTCAGATTTTCCTCAAAGAAGATCACTCTTACTTCTCTTCTTCTGCCACCAATACTTCTTATTAACATTCAGTGAAGAGCTGTGGGCAAGAATTTGTAAGTGAGTGCAATGCACACACCCTGTATGTGTGAGGCTGTCAAGATACGCAACCATCTGATCACCGCACAGTCTGACTTTCAGACTTTATTAAGTTCCATCTGTTTTTGTCTCATTTGCGTCCATTTTATTAAATAATTCACCTAACTTAGTTATTTAGCACCCACTCAGTTCCAAGACTTTTTGTAGATGTGATTTCTCTTCTTTCAGTAGTAACACATCTTTATAATTCATGTTTCAGTTTTATATTTGTATAACCATATAGAGACACTAAATACCTATAACATACCCTGTTCTCAGTTTCTCACTTCACAGTCTACCGTATTGTTGTTAGCTACGTTTTTAGGTCATAATGTAATTGCCTTGCAGTGCATAATTGTATATCCTTGATTACACCTATATTTACTGACATTTATGTTTTTGAATGTCAAAACATTTGTTTTGAATTTGTATGTTTTTGAATCCCTTACATACCTAAATTAGTAATATATTTTCTCAAACATGAATTTTCCTTCAGCTGTGTATAAAACAGGATAAAATTTATCATGCCTTGATACTTGGACAATATTTCTTAATTGTCTTCTGCATTCACTGGAGATAATGAAGCGTATGTTATATATCTGATTCTTATTCCTTCGAAGGTACTAGAAAAATTAGCATAAAGTAGGATTAAAAAATTAAGAATTTGAATTTTGGATATACCACTTACTATACATACACATTATGTGAGGAAGCTATTTAAATAATTTGTGCCCTAGTTTTCATGCCTGTAACATAACGATAATAATATTAGTTACCTCCTCAGGTCATTGTAATGGTTAAATTATGTAGTTAAAAGATATACTTAGGCCTTCAAATAGAAAATGCTAAATAACTGTGAGCTGTTATTGTTCTTGCTATGAAAACTTTTAGCATTTTTTAATTTTCAAAATTCTGAATTGTACCCTAATGTATCTAAGTGTGACTCTTATTCCTTACCTAGTACTCCATAGACCTCAGAGTGCAAATACACAAAGAAATGAAAACACACAGTATTGCTTTAATCATCAAGTCATGGGCAGTCAGGAAACTGATACCAGACTCTGAGAAGATAAAGATTGGTCACAATATGTGTGTGGTGACCCATTACAATAGCTGCCAGCTGTGATAACTTGGAAATCAGAACACACGCTGGCCAAGCCCACAGCTTCAAGATACGAGGTTAGAAAACTATTAGTTGCATGGTGGTAGTTTCTTGATGCAACAAGAGATAAAACTGAGCAAAAGTCAATTTGTTTGAGATAAGAAGTAATGGCCAAAGAAGGAATGCAGAGATGTGGCACGTTGTAAAACCGGAACCTGGCTGAATACCAGAGTGAAATGATTAAGGCCGAAAGTAAAAATTTTGAACAACAAGGTCCGGGAAGAATCATCACTTAAACAGGGAAGCTAAGCCCTGTGGCAAAGATCAGATTAATGGTTTCCTTCTCACCAAATTGTTTTAAATGGTTTCAAAGTGGTCTCCTTTAGGTTTACAAGACAGAAAACATAGGCGGAAGAAATTGGCCAACTTGAGATGTACACAGAGACGACGACTTTACCTGGGGTTACTGAAAATGGAAGCAAATAGCTCAGAAGGCCAATGGCATTTGTGGGGATTATATACCCAAGGAAACCTTGAGTCTGACCCAAGTAATCCTATGAGGGTGAAAAACCCAAAATCAGGCTAGGAAACTACCATTCTCCAAGATGGCATTGTCCAAGATGGCATTGTCCGAGATGGCATTGTCCAAGATGGCATTGTCCAAGATGGCATTGTCCGAGATGGCATTGTCCAAGATGGCATTGTCCAAGATGGCATTCTTTCAGATGTGGTCTAGGAAGAAACTGAACAAGGAGGAATTCTCAGCATTTGGAAACAGAAGACAGGATGTATAGTGGATGAATCTTGCAATCAATGAGACTTCCTTACAGAGAGCAGATTCAGAGACTTGTCAGGGAACTTCCTTCATTGCAAGGGCAGGGGGCTCTCCCCTTGCCTGCATAGCACATTTCATATGGCCTAGTGACTCTCGGGTATTGTGCAGTATTACCTGAGGCTCCATCACTCTATAATTTGATTTTGGTGGTGGGAACAATGGGGAAGCTGATGTGTCATCTAACCTTTGTGCAGAACAGATGAGAAAGCCGATGATCTGTCTCATCCTCCTCAAGGCTGATCTGGACACAGACACTGGATGGAACTTTGCTCTGTCTTCCTTGGGAAGGATGGAAAATGTTCTCTGTTGGAAAAGTAACTCATGCAGTTATTTGGTTGTAAGAGGGGCAGATGGAGTCTTGACTGAGCTAGCTGCTCCCAAAATCAATGCTGTTTCTATAGTATGGGATTTTCATTGTGACATAGCTGTTTATCCAAGAACTAACTATCCTAAGCCTCTTGCAACTAGAAGTATCCACATCAGTACCTGTCAAAAGTGACGTGTGGGTTTTTAAGAAACTGATATACCACGTTCACTTACTCTTTCCCCTCATCATGCTGCAGGCACAGGATTCTTGGGCCATTCCTGATAAAAAGAGCTACAAAATGGAAGGAGGCTGAATCCCTGAATCAATTCAGGGAGAAAAGCCTCTTATTCACTGCCCAAGATCACCTGCATTGAATGGTTATTTGAGTAAAAGTATGTTTCTCTTTTGTCACACAACTTGAATTTGGAGATTGACTGTAACACTATCTAATAATTTTCTATAATACACTTACCACTCATTGCACCTTTTTTTTTTCTTTCAGACTTTCTAGCATTTAAAAAAATTGACACTACTGACATTTTGGGTCAAATAATTATTTGGGTTGAGGGTTGCCCAGTGCATTGTAAGATATTCAGCAGCATTTCTTGTCTTACCTGTTTAATGCCAGCTACCTTCACTACCTCCACTATTCTATGCAGTTGTGACAATGAAGTATGGTTCTAGGCACTGCCAAATGCCCAGTGGCAAATCACCTCTGGTTGAGAACTACTATGTTAGATGATGTTTGGAACATCTGGACCTGTCTTTTCTTTCCTTTGACTTTTCTTTCATTGTTTTCATATTATTGTTATTGGCCAATGCGATGCATTCAGGTAGATTTTGGCTTGATCTCTGTGCTTCATAGACCTCTCCAATACCTAAGACCACTTAGTGCTACAGTCATTAGACTCTCACATCTACTGACCATGGAATGTGCTATCCATGCTGATGCTGCCTCAGAGATGATAGTTTCCCCTTCCCAACACTTATAACTCAATTATGGTTTTATTTCTGTATTTAAACAGTTTATGCTGTTTTACCAGGGGCAAGAGATTGCAGTATCAGTTTGTTACCTTGAAAGGGCAACGCCTGACCTACGTCTTGGATAGTCCTTTGTTTTTACCCTTGATCTGATGTATTTTTATGTGTATTCTTTGGCTGTTTTCTCTCGCTGATATCTGCCTTAAGTTTCAGTTAGGTGACTTAATTGCTATTTAATGAATAATGACTCGCAACTAACCTACTTTGACACTGTCATGTAAAACTCTTGTTGATATTCATAGAGAATTAGAATGGATTGGCACTGTGCACGCTATCAAGTAGCCATTCATAATGTATATGTTGAAAAACTCCTGAAAATATGTTTTAGAGACCAGTATTCTGAGCACACTCTCCACACTTCCGTACCTTTCTCTCATCCAAAGGCGATTCCTTCATGAGCTTGTTATGATCTCTCCTCCAGCTGACATTTTATGCTTCTGCAATTCCCCTCTCAGCTCTTGTGAGCCAAATAATACCCCCTAACAGCACAGATTCTGCCACCACACTACATTAAAATTTCATATTAAACAAGACAATGTACATATACTTTGTATTGACCATGCTAAACTGCTTTCTATATCTGATTCAGCCTTTTAAAATGTAAATCCATCACCAATGATTTCAAGCTACTGCAAGCGATATTACCTGATAATCACCTGCACTTAGGCAAAGAGCTGCCTCAGTGTTGTGTATAGGTGGGTGGTTTTCAGGAAAGAAAATGGAGATGCCTCAATCGAATTGGTAAGTCTTTTGGACAATAGGACCAGTAATGCTAGTAATGGTCTCTGTACTGTCAGCTAAATGCAGCCCTAGGATTTCCAAGTCTTTTGAATTTTTTTCAGTGGAATTCTAAAGCAATAAAGGTAACCCCAGCAGGAAGCTTAGTAACTGTATGTAGAGAGTTATATAGTTAAATAGGAATCTATACATATAACTATATACAGTTATATGTAATTATTTATATTTTATTTATGTAACTGAATATACAGATATATAAAATTTCAGGAACATGCCATTCCTTGCAAATAATATGTCTGCTTTTACTGATTTTTGATAAACAGATACGCAAATATATTTTTAAGAATGCATCTCATCAACAGAGAATGACTTCTCTGTTGGACTGAATATTCAACCCTTCTTATTTTTAGGACAACTTTGTATTTGTACACCTGAGTGTGTTTGTGGGGGTGTGTGTGTGTCTGTGTGTGTTTGTGTTTATAACCATTATATGGTATAAATCTCCCTTATCAGAACCACCATCTAAAAGTGATAATCGCTTTCTCTTTTCCTACAATGATAAAATTAAGTTTTTCACAGAAATGTTATCTATATTTACTTATATATGCACACACCTATATTTATATACATGCACACACACCTATGTTTATATACATGTACACACACCTATATTTATATACGTGTACATGCACCTATATTTATATATATGTGCACATACCTAGACCCACGTATGTCCACGTGTGTATGCATATGTGTGTTTTCAGCCAGGCATATTCATATATGCAAATTGCTTGTCTTACCTCTCAAATTGTTACTTTTCTATCTAGCTTCATAAACTTTCTCAATCTGGTTACATCTTCCTATTTAGCAAGAAGAAATTTTATTATCTTTGATGTTATGTTTATATTTTATATTATTCTTCCAATGCATTACAGAAATTTTCTAAATTAGAGGACTTTTCATAACAAGACAAAGCAAATGGAAATAGCATATATAAAACTAGTTTGTAACTATTAATGATAAGAAGGGTCTATTGAAATGAAATTTTAGTAGCGCTAAGAATAGAATGGATAAATATATGTTAGCATCATAGGCTTGAATACAAAGGCTGGAAGGTTATAATTTTAGTACATACTGTTTTTACTTTTTAGGTTTCCTTTTATCCAAGCGTAGCCAAAAGACAGTGTCCTACCCAGATTCCCTTGATCTTACTACTTCCATGCACTTCAGCTTAGCTTCCAAATGCCAGCACCTCCTTGTCTTTGCCTGCTGGCTTTCTCTTGTGTCTGAAGACCAAGTTCCTGCCTGAAATACCAGGGAATCTATGTCCTTCAAAAGCAGCCTTTAACAAAAGACCAGTTGGAATTGTGTGCATGTTTTATTCTCTTTGCTCCTTAGATGGGATAATTCTGGGATGCAGTTTGACTCTAACACCCAAGACTTCTCCTGTGGGATCAAGCCCTATTATCCTAAATTGCAAAGTGCATGACAGTAAAATTTATTAAATGCTTTTTCCCCACTCTCTCCCTTTCCCACTCCCCTACTGAAGCTTCTTGGAATCACTCTCAGAATAAATTGTTTGCACTGGAATCCCCAGATCAGGTTCTACTCTAGTGGTAACTAATCTCAGACAGTTGGTGCAGAAAAAGCTACAGGAAGTAGATATTCAGAATGAGATTTAAGAATTAGACTGCTTGCTAGCAAGATGGCAACAAGGACCCCTTTACTGGTGTTAAAAGGGAGTAGTGATACACACTAGCATGCTTCACCATCACAACTAATAAGAAACAACTGTGGTGAATTGGGATGGAATTCACTGGTTTATGCAGGATCTCCAGGATTTAAGATATATGGAGACCATGGCATTGCAGAAGACTGTGGAGAAATATGTGGTTAAATGCAGTCAACTCATTGAAAAAATAAAATTATAGACTCAATCTACCTATACTTCAGGCATAGAGTAATGGGAGAATTTAAAGACCTTCATCTCCTGTGACCAGAGGGCAGAGCCTGCTGGAAAAACAGCCCCAGGGCTTAACTACGAAAATAACATAATTAAAAAGAAGGCAGGATTCTGAAGCCCAGCAAGCCTCCGACACTGAAGTTGGTGTCTTGATAGGGAAGCAATGGAGCCCTGAGACACCGAGTGGAGACATCTGGGTGTACTGGCTTAAGAACCTTGAACACCCAGATTCCCATGAACTCTCCGGCTTAGAAATGGTTCACTACCACTTGTGAGAGCACAGCAACTTCCATGTGTAGGATATTGAAAGGCTTCTGCTGAGACAGTTGCCTCATGAGATGATGTTTCCATTTCCCGTATCTTCCCCCAGCTTCCGACTGCCCCTTCCCACCTCCTCACCGCTCTAGACCAGTTCAGAGGTTCAGCAGCGTAGAGAGGGAGCTTTATCCCAGGTTCAGAGAAAAAGGGATTTTCCATAATTATCGTGTCACATTTCACTATGATATCTGGTGAAGAACTGGAAAAATAATCACGGGATGGATGTTTTGTGCCCAAGATTAAGAGAGGGGAGGATGTAAAGCTGATAAGCCACAGAAATGCAATTTCCACAGTTCTGGAAGCTGGATGTCTGAGAGCAGGGTGCCAGCCAGCAAAATTGAGTTCTGATAGGGATTCTCTTCCATCTTCTCACCAGGTCCCCATATGACAGAAGAGAGCTCTCTGGGATCTCTTTTATAAGAGCACTGATACCATTGATGAGGGCTCCACCTTCATGACCTAACCACTCCTTAATATATCACTTTGATGATTAGAACTTTAAGACATGAAGTCTGGAGACACACATTTATTCCAATACACCTCTTATTTAATTCCTAGTAAGGATGCTTAAACTGATCTTGATGTGCAGCAGGAAGTGCTCCTTGAAGCTTGGAAACGTGATGGCGAGATTGTGGCATTTTCTTGAGAGTGTTGTGGAAGGAATGAAATGGGTTCAAGGAGTAGGCATTCTAGAATTGATTTACTGGATAAAATATGAGAACCCACCAGGTCATCATATGCCCTGGAAGGGATCATAAAACAGTCCCTTTACTGAAGCAATAAGAAAAGCCTAGAGAGGAGGCACTGGCATCATTGAGAAGCTCAGTGGTGTCTCTCCTTTGTGGACCCGGCTGGATGGTAAGAGGTATGACTGTGCAACTGGGCTTCTTGCATTGAAGGTAGTGGTAGAGCTGATGACTGCCCTCAAGCATCAAAAGCAAGGTGGGCATAATTGTGAAATGAGCGATAAGGCTAGAATGGTAACCACAGACCCCTAGTCCCCACAATCTCTGATGATGGCTGATGGACCCTGGAGAGCCTAGAAGCAGTGTAGAAAGACAAACAGATGCTACTTGATCTATGCAGCAAAAAAGATTGAACAGCAGATGGGCTGGTAGCTAATGTCATCCCTTAGAAAAATTACTATTCTTCAATGAGTTTTCAGACCTGAGACAATTCTCAGACTCAGAGCCCATCAATGAAAGGAGGAAACAGCTACTTTTAAACCTTGCAATGCAGGAACACACTAAACATAAGCAATAGTAATTCATCTATTTTTTTTCCCCTGAAGCTATTTACTAGAGTAAAGGAGTTATCTAGACTGTTAGATACAGGGTCTGAAGTGACCCTTATACCAGGAGACTGATAATTGCATCATGGCCTCTGGTTAGAGTGGAGGCTATGGGAACAAGGCAATAAATAGAGTTGGGGCTGTGTCCATATCATAGTTCATTCAATGGGCCTACAGAACCAATCCTGCAAGATGCAAATTTCAGCCTTGATTACTAGGCTGAAATTATGATCATCTTATGACCAAGATGAATATGTTTATATTTGTCAAGCCCTCAGTCACACTGGCTTCTTTACCTGTAACATAGTAACAGGGTAGTACAAAAAGAAGCCCCTAAAACTATACCTGCCCTGCTCCAGTCCTGACAAATTTAGTAAATCAGAATCAGTCCTGTATCCTAAATAGAATGACAGAGACATACAAAGACTTACAGAGCTCAGAAACGGTGGCCATCATCCTATCCCTGTTTAATTCACTGGTCTGGTCCCTGCTGACACAAGATGGATCTACGGTGCCAGATCCCAGCAAGTAACCATAAACTTGAAGTAGTAGCTCCAATAGCAACTGCTAGCTGAATGTTCCTTCATTACTTGACTGAATCCACATGCCCTCTGACACTTTGAATGGAGGTATTGATCCAGCAAATGTGTTCTTTTTAATCTCTACCAGGAAGGAGAATCAGAAGCAATTTCCATTCACTTCAAACAGCATTACACATTCATGTTCTCAGCCTAGCTAGGCATGTCCACAAGTGACCTAGAACTGCTGGAATTCTGGACATGGTGGGGTTCTACATCTGGCAGTTCCAAGGCCTGCAACAGGGACTGTCGCTTGTCCCATTAAACTTCCTGCTAAAGGTTTTGTTTCTCATTTATTTGTTTCATTCTCATATGTGACCAACAATCCCTTCGAGGAACTGATGACGGGGTGGAAGGACCTTAACATGGTGCATGAGTGGCCTCAGGAGGGCAGGTGAGCGGCTGCAGAAGGGCAGGTGCTGCCCATATCCCTCACCTCTTCCATGCCACTGTCTACCAGCCTGCGTTCTCATTGCCAACACTTGCATTTCTTTTCCTGAGAGGTTTTCTGGTTTCTGGACCCCACTTTCTTGCTTATATGGCAGGCGAGAGGGGCTGATGATTTGACCCCTCCAGGCTACACTTCTCTAAGAATGGATTTCTTCCTACTCCTGGGACAGGGATAACTCTGAAGTGCCTGCTTTACACTGACTTTTAAGTTGCCTAACAGGATTAAAAGCTCCTGTCACCCACTGTCATAACAGGTTTGATTATAACAAACTGATTTTTTATCTTCCTTTTATTTCCAGCTTCCACCTCTCAGTTTCCCTTCTATGTTTCCTGAAATCACCTCTAAAATCAACTTCTTCCTTTTGAATCCTTCTCTTGGGGTCTGCTTCATGTGACTCAAACTAAGACATTCAGGAAGAGTAAAGGAGTATAATTAACTGAAGGTGGAGATATGATGCAACTTGTAAATCTTGAAGCCTCATGCTGAGAAAATATATCAACAACGTGCACCCAGAGCCACCTCCAAGCCTGGAGAAGGAATTATTTCCCTCTATGATCATTGCCCTTCTTCTAGTGTGTATTTCCACTTATATCAAGCCCCAAGAATAATTAGCATACACCATGCTTTCTAAAAATATTGATTTGTTGAATAAATTGCTAGAAATCTCTGAAAATGCTTTGAAAAGTTGTAAAACTCCAGCAAAATAAGCGACAAAATTAAGGAAGCATGAAAAAGAAAGTAGGAAGATGACTTCTTCAGACTTCTAGAAATAATCACTGGGGTTAGTGATACCCGAATATGGCTCCTATGATTTAAAGAAATTTTTACACTAAACTAGATTGTTGTCAGAGACCTCCCTTTCATTTCCCACAGCGTGGAATTCTTTCAGATTTTCTAGTTATGTTACTAGATTCTTTAAATGGTTGTAACTCTCCAGGACTTCAAAAAATTTCTAAAGTGGAGTTTAATAATAAAGTATAATGACTGGTTGGGCACAGTGGCTCATGACTGTAATCCCAGCACTATGGGAGGCCAAGGCGGGTGGATCACTTGAGGTCAGGAATTCAAGACCAGCTTGGCCAACGTGATGAAATCCTGACTCTACAAAAAATACAATTAAAAATTAGCCAGGCATGGTGACACACACTTGTAGTCCCAGCTACTTGGGAGGCTGAAGCAGGAGAATCACTTGAACATGGGAGGTGGAGGTTGCAGTGAGCCGAGACTGCACCACTGCACTCCATCCTGGGTGACAGAGAGAGACTTGGTCTCAAACATAAATAAATAAATAAATAAATAAATAAACAAACAAAGACTTTATGAAATTCTGATTCTGATACTTATAAAATAATTCTACCTCATATTAAAAAAAAAAATTCTCACTCTGTTGCCCAGGCTGGAGTGCAGTGGTGTGATCTTGGCTCACTGCAATATCTGCCTCCCAGATTAAAGGGATTCTCCTGCCTCAGCCTCCCGAGTAGCTGGGATTATGGGTGGTGCACCACCATGCCCTGCTACTTTCTGTATTTTCAGTAAAGAGGGTTTCCTCATGTTGGCTAGCCTGGTTTCAAATGCCTGAACTCAAGTGATCCACCCGTCTCGGTTTTCCAAAGTGCTGGGATTACAAACATGAGCCACTGGGCCAACTCAATTCTACATTTTTAATCATTCCTACATTCTTGGTGGCAAGTTTCCATCCCAGAGCCTTTCTTGCACTGTAACCTCATTCGGGTCTTCATGTTTGTCAGTTTCATCCTCCTGGGTTTACCAGCAGTAAGACCGACCCTGGGGACTCCTAGTACACTGCCTGCTGCATTACAGAACCACAGCCAAGTCAAACTTTTCTTCTTCTCTTTCCTTTTAGTGATATTAAATGGTTTGTGTTAAGTTCACAAGATCTTAATTTGAAAACGAAATCATAGCTTTTGATTTCTGATAAAGAATTTATTTAGGCCAGGCATGGCGGTTTATGTAGGAAGAATCGCTTGAGGCCAGGAGTTTGAGACCAGCCTGGAAAACAGAGCAGGACCCCACCTCTACAAAAAAATTAAAAATTGGTGGCATGTGCCTGTAGTTCCAGCTTATTGGGAGACTGAGATGGGAGGATTGCTTGAGACCAGTAGTTTGAGGCGACAGTGAGCCATAATTGCACCACTGCACTCCACTCCAGCCTGACCGATAGGCTGAAACCTTGTCTGTATTAAAAAGATATATATATATTTCAAGAACAGCAACAAAAAATACATTGATGATAGTAGAGCCTTATTTTAAATGTGAATTGATTTGTTGGCGAAATACTTGTTTTGGCTTGCAATACCTAAAGCGAAATTATTTGCTAAGCTAATGTGTGAAAATGAACTCATTCTCCTATTTACATCGTGAAACAGTATCTTTTTTGTTTTTCTTAATTAGATGAACAGTCTCCTTGCCCATCCATGCAGTCTTAAAGCCATTACCCTTTACCTCTCATATGCTAGCCCTGTGATCTGGCAAAAGGCCGCAAAGAGTGAAAAAGAAACAGGTTTAATAATGAGGTTCCTGACGCTGGTGTTTCCACTCTGTGCAACCATACAGAGAGCTGAACACAGCAGAAAACATCTTCTACTGCAGTTATTTTAATCGAATAAGCACCATTTTAACATGAATGCATTAAAAAACTCCTTTGGTTCTGGGAAACTGAGTATTAGAAATATGAGGAGCATATTGGAATAAGTTCAAAACTGAACATCAGGAGTAATTAAGGGAGTGGAGAGATTGATTTATGAGAAAAGATTAAAAGAGCTCAATCTGTTTAGCTTGGCTAACAGACAACTAAGTAGGGGATATGGTAATTGTTTACAAGTACTTACAGGATGTAAATATCAAGGCTGGAGCAGAGATGTTCAGGCTGAGATCAGAAGGCCTGAATCACTCCACATTAATAAAGAGAAAATTCAGGTTGACTGCCATCCAAAATTTGGCGATAGTTCAGGCCTTTCAGCAGGAATTGTCTCATAGGGAAAATAGAAAAACAAACTCTTCAGGATGTTTAAATGTGGAATAGCTTTTGTAAAACTATAAGCTGCTTCACATTTATCACCAGCATTATTTGAGAAGTATTTACGATGCATCATGTTAGGTGCTGAAATGGCTCTCTACACTGTTCCAATGAACCACAGTATTTCTGAAATATATTGTATGAAGATGAAATTATGCTAAAGATAGATAAACAGAAGATAGGTAGATAGACATTATTATTATCTTTTAAAAAGAAGCAAAGTACTTTTTACTTTTGTTTTTAAAACTTTTCTTGAACCCAAAAAAGTCATACTTTGGGATAGTAATAGGAACAACTTCTTGCAAAAATGTGTCAGTAACAAACTAGTGCATTATTATGTTTATATGAGTGCCAGTGATATTAATGCACCAACGTTTTTTAAAACTAATAGAAAGAGATAGACAGCTATTTATTGTATGCATGTAAAGATTACCTAATAGAAAAATAATAATAAGAGCATTATTATATTGAAATAACATAAAACATATGTTGTGATTACATGGATATTTGTATATAAAAATAATTCTAAGCTAGGAAAATTTAACAAAATAATATTAATCCTATAGCAGTAACATATGTGTGCGTGTGTATATATATATAAAATATGGTTTATGTTTGTGCATACATATATTTTCTTTTTCCTACATTTTCTACCTGTTTTCTACATTTTATACACACTTTCTACATTTTTCATACATATCTACTAACTTTGATATTTATTGGTTTTCAAATAGATGATTATTTTTAAAAATAGATAAACTAGATTGACAACCATGCCACTCCTTTACAATGTGCTTCTTAAATATTTACCCTTAACTCTATTCAGAAGGTTTGAATTGAACTAAACAATCTGTTGCATATATAACCATTGCCTGAGAATTCTTGTACCTCTGACTACATATACGTGCTGTTCACCTGTTGGCCGCTTAGGGCCAGTGGGGGAATTAGGGTATACACACACACACACCCCTCATACACACCACACACACACATTGTGCACCACACTTACACCCACTGCACACACCTCATACATCACACAGGTGCCACAAACACACACACCAGTTTGCATCATGGCTGCCCTTTCCTTGAGATTATTTTCTCCCTCATTGAGAACATCTATTTTTAAAGTAGACATTGGGAATGGGAATTCATGTGTTCATATGATTTGTAAAAGAATTTAAAGTAAATGAAGAGGTTTGTGTAATGTACAAAAGCATTCCTTTATGATAACTGTGCATAGATAAAAATAATTATTGTAATTTTAAACAAAATAAATTGTAATTTAGGTTCTGAGTTGTTAAATTACCATAGAAAGAATATTGCTGATATTTTTGAGTACTCATAATGGTTTTAGTGAATATCAGTATACTTATAAAATTATAAAATCACATGTATTGCTTTCTTGTAGATGAACATATAAATTAAACAGCGTAATATAAAAGAGTAGATACAATGCCAAAATGAAAGCATATGATTCATTTGACATAAGCCACTATTATACCAGATTAAGAAAGAACAAAAACTAGCAGAATTCATAAATGTGAATGAAGACCTGTGAAAATTCATTTTTCTCATAATCGATAAAAATTTCACTAATTTGGATGCGTTAAAATGGGCATTAACATATCTGTAATATTACGAGACCATCTGATCTCACTTTCTACATTTCCCTGGGCACCTCTTCCAATACTATTACACAAAATTATCTCTCTGTGATTAAGGATGTGTTGCTGAAGTATCACCATTATTTTATTTAAGCTAATACTGCCATGATGTCCAATCAAAACTTGATTTATGTTAGATTATGTGTACAGAATCATGTTCTCTCAGAGACTTCGAGGCTCTTTCTGGAGTCATTTATCTCATGGATAGGAAACAAAGAATGCCATTTCACTCCAGGGGATGAAGACCATAATTCTAAGCAAAATTTTTGCTGGATTAAGTTAGATGACTGCCTAGCTTCAATCAATTCACTCCCAAGGATCTAAAAAATTAAATAAAAATAAAAATATTGATTTCTAGAACACAGATAATCCCTGAATAGTGGACAAAGTCTGTTACTATTACATTAAAGAGAAATATCCTAGGACTGTACACAGATCATAATATTGTACAAGAGGTCACGAAGCAAGAGGCAGGATTGTCTAAAAATCACTCTGGCACTCGGTCTGTGTTGCCTGGACCATGAGCCAATGGGAACCACGGGCATCCTCCTTCTCCCAGTAGGAAGAGCAGCACCCAAAGTCCACCTCCTACAGGATGGCAGTTTCGATCTCCCAGCAAGAAGGCCACCATCTTCCCGTGGCCTCTATGTTTCCTGGGTGTGGGAAGTCTGCTTTCTGAGTTAATATAACTGAACAGCTGCCATGCAAACCCAGACTATCAACTGGCCAAGCAGTCCTTCCAAGACTGATGGACAGGGTGCTACCTGCCTGGCATGTAAGTATGCAGACAACAGAGGCTGGCATATCTGTCAGGATATGGGCATTACCCCCTCCAAAAATAAAATGAGAGATGAGAAGAACTTGTCTTTTCTCTTTTGTTGCTGCCCTTTGTTTCGTTAGTTTTTCTAATGAAGCTTATTTCTTAACCCAGACACTTGGTGACATTATGGAATTTGTATCCCACCTCAATTAATGATGAATACAAGAAGGCCACCTCGCAATACTAAAGAGGAAGCTCTCTTAAGATATATGTGTGAGGACTATAGTTGGGAACGTATGGGTATTCAAACAGAACGTTCCTTAAATTTGAAGTGAACCTGATATTCAGAAGAATAATGAAAGCTATCAGTAGACACCCAGTTGCCATTTTAGGATTTGACTAAGAACATACACATCTCCTTCACAGTCCTTTGTCGGTTACAGCGACATCTAGTTTTCAAAGAGAAAAATGTTTCCCAGAATGTACCTGGAGATGCAGTGTACTCCAGTGATCTGCAAGTCAGAACTAGGTCATGTGGCCCAACCCATCCACACAAGAGTCTGGCAAATATATAATCAATTTATTATTCGTTATTTCAGAGGAGAGTAAGTGCTAAAGGATGTAAACCCAAGTGTTTTTAACCAATCATCACCGTTCACTTCTTGCACTGATACTTTAACTGAGTATGTGGAGGGAATTGATACCTTTAATGAATCAAAGGAAACACATATTTACGTTTATTCCAACAAGTGTAACATGTGTCATGGTCTAAATACACTTCGTGGGATATCCGTGTCTCACACAGTTGATGTCTGAGAAAGCTACATGGTATTCCAGGAGAAGCTGAAGTTGTACATTCTTTCTAGGAAGCAGCGTCTCTCTGCCAAGGAGTATTGTGAAAAGGTTAGGTCAAAGATGGCCTAATTGCTCCACAGTTGTGCATATTCTAGAATATTTTCAGTCTCTCCTACGCTGGACCCATGACTTAGATGTTTTAGATACTGTTGGCCTGAACCAACATGATCCCTTCGGTGCCTTCTGGACTAGTCTCTTTCCCACACTCATGCTTTACTGGATCACAGGAGAAGTGGGACTTCTGGGATACCCGTATGGAAGATTCATCCTCATCAAGTGCACCAGAAAGTCATCCTGCCTGAGTCTTTGCAATTTACCAAGGCTGCTGCCACAGACGTCAGTGTGGGTTACTGACACAAACCGGGCCCACTGACCTCAGATAGATTCCGACATCCATATAAATCTCTCCATATCAGTTCTGGCTTCACTTCGAGTTCTTAACATTTTAAAGCAGGAAAATATCACTCATATCTTTATTTTTTCTAATTCCAGGATCACAGCTGTTCACAGCACCATGTCAATACCCTTCTTCAGACTAAGTGTGGGTGGTGCAGATTGTGTCATTTTACCCCAAAGCAGCCTCTCATGGATGTGATCCCCGGACAGCCCCTCACCTTGAACTCTGATTATTAGTGTTAACATTGATGACTCAGCACTCTACGCAGAGAAGCCTCAGTATGTGATTGGGAAATATTCTTGGAACTGCTTAATTATTTGCCTATGAAGGAATTAGAACTATGATTGTGAAGCAAAATTATTGAGAAAGAAATATTATCTAATATAATACTTTAGATCAACAGTATAGACAACATAACAGTAAATCAAGTAAATGGAAACAGCAATTAAAAATAAGCAAACAAATGCATATGTTTTACCCTATTCCACATGATCTACATGATACTAGCATGTGGGGAGACAGCTGTGGAAAGGCGTTGGAGGTGAAGCTAGGTATGGTAGGTATATATTCCTGAACCACCACACGCATGTGATATCGCACACGTTTCAACTTTCTGAGCCTCCTATCCCACTGGGCCCTGCTGAGGTTTGAGCTGATGCACATAGAAGAGATTTGTAAACTGAAATATGATACATCCGTAAGGTGTTATAACACACACTTCCTGACTTATTTCAACCTGCCAAAATGACATCTTATCTTCCTATCCTACTTTTGCTCAAGAATTAAAGAAGTAGTATTTTCCTGTATTCACCAAGTTCTGAGAAAAAAAAGATAGATAGGAAAAGCGCCAAAAGGAAAATTACAAAATGGAAATTGCACCTCTGTCGGAAAAAAAAAAAAAAAAAAAAGCTACAATACAAGAAAGAAAAAATACTTCAGATTATTGCTCCTGTTGTTGGAGGGTGAGACTAAGGTCAAAGATTTTGCAAGCTTGGCCAAGGCCTCCTCAGGGACTGACAGCGCCAGCCAGATTCTCACATCTGGTTAAGCTCAGGGGTTCTGTGGCTGCTGTATATTGACAAGTTTTCAAAACTATACATAGAAATTGATCTGTTACAGTTAACTCTGGGTAATAGCATGTGGATTAGCCCTTTGCTGATTATACTTTGTTGACATAAATAATGTCATAGTTTACAGTTGCCCAGCAGGAGCTAGCAGAAAAGGAAACCAACTTTTAAGTTTATTAATCACTTCCTTGTCTCAGAGAAGGTATGGAGGATTCAGTATACCAGACAGACCTCTTCTAATTAAGACGCACTCACTGCATGCATTGAAGGGAAAAGGTGGAGTTTAAGAGCGTACAATGCACCCAATGGGAAAAAGTTAACAACAGCATGACACAAGGTGGACACTCACATCTATAGAACAGGACCTGTAAAGCAAGATTTGTGAATCACTCACTATCTTTAATTAGCTTGATTTTTCATGATACAAAGTAAATATATCATTAGGCCTAACAATTAAAACACAGAGCTTTCATCATATGGGATTCAAATATTGTATAGATGGTTGTACCAAGTCTGTGAGAAGAATATGATTTCAGAAGAAAGCAGCTAACAGAGTAGTTCTGACTTGTCAGGGTAAAATTAAGAGCAACTGCAGCAGCAAACAATTACGTGGTAGCAAATACACATCAATAATGGGCAGCATGCTATGCGCTGGCAAAATATGATCTGATTAAGCCACTGTCAACATCCACGCAGAGATTACAATCTACTCTAGGGGGGAAGGTGTTTCTTGGTGGTTGCTTTTACCATCCAGCATTCCTTTGTTCTCCTTCCTATTAGACTCCTACCATTTTCTTTCAGAAACCCAACATTCGTATTTTGAGCTACGTGGGTATTTTGGGTGGCCCTGAATGAAGTAAGTCAAACAGCAAGAGCCAACCTTTTAGGCAGGAGAATTTGTGTGTTTAAAGGCATGCAATCAGAACCAATGTGGTATTTATTAGTGACTCTGAAAATTAATCTTTCACAGCAGGTTTTGAAGGTGATAATCACTCTTTCATGGGACAATATCCACAGCCATTCTGGTACTTTGAGAAGACCAACCTGGAGATAGCATCGAACCCAGAGGAAGGCAAAACCGAGGCTTGCAAGCAAATGGAGCTTGAAACCAAATGATAAAATTGGAAGTCCTGAAACAAACCATATTCAAACCTAATGCTTTCCATGAGCTGTTCTAATAAAAGCGAAATGCATTTCGGTTTTGTTTTTTTTTTTTCTGTTTCCAGTTTCATTAGCTTTGTTTTTCTAACCAGCATTGTAAATATTTTTATGTTGTCACTTAGGAATAATCATAGAGAACAAAGTGTGGTTGTCTGGGTTTATGAAAATTGAGTTCTGCCAGCTCTATTATTAACTGGCTGTGGTGCTGGGAAGATTTTTTTTAATCTCGCTCAGCATGTTTCTTTTCTTCCTTTCTTTTTATTTATTCCTTTCCTCTTCTCTCTGTTTTCATCTCTTCTACAACCTTTTTGATGCAATCACAATGGTTTCATGACTGAGATTTCAAATATGAAACAAAATATTTTTTGATCTTCATGGATTTACAGAAGAGTAGAAATGATATTCAAACAAACAGTTTAGTGCAGCGATGTCATCAGTGTCATAGAGCCTTAGACCAACTCAGAAGTGGTGAGAGCTCAGAGAAGTCATTACAGAATCTGTCTGCAGATGGCCCAGCATCTCTACTGTACTGTGATGATTACAGTTTGTTCTCCCAGTCCAGAATGTGCATCGAATCCCTTTCTTCTTCTTGTAATAAATATGTCTTTCTTGTGGGTAGTTCAGCCCCATCTCATTTAATTCATGTGGAACTGACACCCCACCATCCCTAAGGCATAAAGAGCACATCTTATTCAAAACTTTTTTCAAGAATCTGCATGTAGCCATTACAGGCTAACCTGGAACGTTTGCCAAGAACATAAAGAAGGAGTTACATCATTTTGTTTTGGTTGCTCAGATCTATGATCATTAGCTATACAAATATGGATAGGAAGAGTCGCTTGGCAAATTTTGCCTCCAAATAGGTAAAAATCATATTAGAAGACTTCGATTCAGCATAAAGCGGAAAGCATAAGAAAAGACAGACTCCAAACTGTAATGCTTTGAAAAACTGGTGTCCTAAATTGTCTAAAACTGATCAGTTTCACCATCTAAATATGATTCCTGTCCAAGTAGGTTTTTCTTTTTTTTCCAGTTGATCACACGATAATGTTTAAAATTAAAGGTGACCCCATAGAGGAAATCGTGTTTGAAATAAGACAAACTATAAATAAGGTTCTTGTTTGTTGTGGCAATATGATAAAATATATAAACAGAATTACTTGTGCATCTAACAACAAGAGCTTCTGGTCAAAAATAACGAACACTGAAAAAGAAAGGAAAATCCAAAGTGCCAGAAAAGCAAATGTATCCTAAACTGAAAAATAGGATGGTTAGTGTGTAAGCTGTAGTTGGCTTCCATATATGTAAAAATATGTGTATGTGCATGCACGCGCATGTGTATGTACGTGTGTGTGTGTGCGCATTGTGTTATTGATGTGGACTGCAGTAATTCAGAAGCCTGGATTGTAATAACAATAATTGAACAGAAGTTGAGATCTTGAGCTTACATGAGGCAATGAGTTGGAAAGGAGCCTTCAGATAAACCTTGGACCTTAACTGTTACAGCTTTATCGTGATGTAGTGATGTTGGGCCAGAAAAATGATCTCACAGGTAAAGAAAGAAACAGGGAAACTAATTGGTATTTAATCCTAACTCGGGGGGAAACTCTTGCATGATCATTTTTAATTTGGTTTCCTGTCTTCTGTTTTTTAGTTCCAATGTGTAATACTCAAAGTTTTGAAGATCCCCCAGATGAGAAATGCAACCAAGAAATTAGCCAAACTACTCTGGAGGGGGGACATCCTTAATTCAGGCCATGTGGAATAAAGCAATGAGGCAGAGGAACTCACAAAAAATATCAATCCACAGTGAGCAAATTTTGACATACACAATCAACCTAAGGAAGAGAATCCAAGTTTGTCAGATAACAGACAATCTGGAAAAAAAAAACTAATAAACAAGCATATTTAAAATGAGAATGTAAGAAAAGGAATCAAATGTATAAGAAGAGGCACTATGAAAAAAAGAGAGCAAGCATATATAAGAAAGAAACATAATTTGTAAAAATGAAAAATTGAAGGCATGTTGGAAAATTCAAAATGTCATGTGAACAAAGCATCATCCAAAGGGGCAAGAATATCCGACAGTTCAGAGAAAGGATTTAAAAAAGAGGAGGTTGAAGAGATGCTCACCGTTATTTGTCATTAGCGAAATACAAGTCAAACTGATAGGTCATTGCACCTATTGCATTGACCAAAATGTTTATGAATGACAAACATCAATTCAAGTGTTCATCTGGGAAGGTTGGTGAGGATGAGAGATGCTAAAGTATCTGTAATGTTTTATTTGTCTAAAAAATTAAAAGAGAAAGTTGAAACAAATACAGCACAATGTTAACATCTGTTTAATCTTGGGGTTTGGAGTACAGGGCTCTCTTCTGTTATTTTCACTATCTTCCCATATGTTTAAAGTGGTTTGTAATTAAAATAAAACACGGATGAGTAGGAATTAGTCTGGTAGAAAAAAGTCTGAACATGCATGGCAGGCAGAAGGAAGCAAAAAATTAGGAAGCTCTAAAAGAACAAGTTGGCTTCAGAGAACCACAAATAATTTGGCATGGCTTTGGTCTAAATACTGGAAAGGAATTGGGAGAGGATAAGGATGAATAAGATCAATTATTGATAATAATAAGGTCTTGGGTATTATTCTATCAAAATTAGACTTCATCTCATGGGTCACTGTGGTAAGCAAAAACCATGATGCCCTAAAGCTGTCTGCTATGTAATCCTCATAATCTATGAGTATTGAACCAGGTAAAAGGGACTTTGTCGATTTGATTAAATTTAAGATCTTAACATGGGGGAATTTTCTGGATGGGACCAATGTAACCACAAAGTTCCTTGTCAGAGGGAGGCAGGAGAGCCACATCAGGGGAGGAGATGTGACTTTGGAAGCAGAACTCAGAGGGGTCTGTGAGCCAAGGATGGTAGATCATCTCTGGAAACTGGGAAAGGCAAGGAAATGCATTGCCCCCTAGTGGCTCCAGAGAGCAGTCCTGCTGACGCATTTTGGATTTCTTACCTACAGAATGGTAAAATAGTAAATTTGTGTCATTTTAATGCATTAAGTTTTTGGTAACTTGTTCTAGCAGCAATAGGAAGCTAGCGTAGCAGTGATGATGAAATATGGTTCCATGGAAGAACAAGTAGAGGTTCTGTCTCTGTGTGTGTTCTGGGCTGGGGGAGAGGCAGCCACCTCTGCAGTGCTGCTATTCATATCAACAACAGAGTGATGGTCACTTTTCCTACTAATTTGATTAAAAAGAAATCAGAGGGGAAAATAAGCAAGTAAACAAACCAAAATTAAAACTCAAAACACTCCCTTGGGTGCAGGCAGTGTATATAAAAATATACCAGGAGAATATGTGTCAGTTACTAGAGTTATTAAAAGAACATGAGGGAAAGGACGTAGCTGTCGGGACAGCTGTAAAGAAAAGTTCAATGAAGAAAAGTGCACCTGCCCTGTGGCATATTTATTTATATTGAATTTATCAAAAGTGAAGAACAGACTTGTTTTTATATTTGTGCATAAAGACTTACTATTTAGGCAAGTTTAAGTTAAAAATATAACTAATATATAAATATAAATTTTAATTTATATTATGACTGTGCTTTTATTCTGGATAAACGTCAAGGCCACACACTAACATGTCACAGAACTTTCAAATACCTGAAAACCTTTGAAACATGGAAGATATTCTGGGGTCAAATTTAAAACATCGTTTAAAAAA
>NW_012101754.1:3733927-3759401 GCF_000951045.1 Mandrillus leucophaeus | reverse complement strand
CAAAAGTGAATATTACTCAAAAGTGGGCATTCATACAATTGTAAATGTTCTTTTGTTTGTTTGTTGGTTTGTTTTATCTCATTCTGTTATTCAATACATAGTAGCTCAAAATAGAGAACAAAGCTGGGTGTGTGGCTCACAGCCATAATCTCAGCCCTTTGGGAGGGTTAGGCAACAGGACAGCTTGAGGTCAGAAGTTTGAGACCAGCCTGGGCAGCATAGCAAGACCCTTTCTGTACAAAAAAGAAAAGAAAAGAAAAGAAAATTATCTGTTCCAACCTAGTAGTAAAACCTATATAGGTCTATATGTATACATATAGAAAAGAAAAGAAAAGAAAAACAGTGAAAAAAGGACTGGAATGTATTTCTCTACTACTTTGGATAAAAAAGGAACAGGTTTTATTTAGTTTTTTGGAAACGTCTTTAAAACTCCAATTTTTTAAATGTAAACTTATATTTTGAAATAATTTTAGATACACAGAGAAATTGCAAAAATGGCACAGAGTTCTCAAACATCCTTCACCTAGTTCCTCTAAACTTAACATCTTAAATAATGATGGTGCATTTGGCAAAACTAAGAAATTAACATGGGTACAATACTGATATTCTAACTGATACAATATTATTAGAATAATATTAGTATAACATTATTAACTAACCTCCACACTTTACTTAAATTCACCAGTTTTTCCACTCATGTTCTTTTTTGTTTGAAGGTCCAATCTACAATACCAAATTATATTTAGCACAATATTTCAAAACTCTAGAAAATCTTAAACTTCTGTCTCTGACAAATTTTCTAAACTCCATGTAACCAGGGACAGTTCTTACAGGTCCTTTATTCTTCCTCAAAAATGCAAGTGTTCCTGGTTCAAGTACCTATGTCAACCATGAGTCATTGTATTAAAGCTATTTGTAAACTTTAAACATAACAGATTTATTTTGTATCTCACGAACGGCCAGACTTTGAAAAATCATGAAGTGCACATTTTGTATGTTTAAGGCTATCTTCCTTCAAATATTTCTTCTATCCTACAAGTGCTTTGAAGTAAACACTGTTTCCTAACACCAGATGATACAATGCCTTTCCTTAGCTAGGAAGTTGGCCCCAAATTTGCCCTGGCATTCTCTGCCTGACTTCCTATTCCCACATTTTTTCTGTTCACTATACTAAATTTTACTTCAGATTTTCCCACTCTTTTACACCTCTTTCTCTCTGTTTATCAAATAAGCTAATATATAAAGTGATAACAAGGCAAGACATTAGGGTCCCCCTGAAGGAGAAGTTTTACTTCATCCTCCTTTGATCACATCCGTTGCCACCTCTCAAAGATACAAATGTTGCTTCTTGAAACCAAGATCCTGCTATAGTTCCCTATGATACTCCCCTTATGCAGCAAAACCAAAATAATAACTCCTACATACCCACACCTAGTGTGTGGGCACCTCCCACTGCGATAACAGCAGCAATAATAATATTAAAAATTGGTAGCACTTATATATTATTCTAAATAGTTCTATTACGCTGCAACACTTCATACCAAACTGTTAGTGTATCCATTGAACAAAGGAGAAAATGGAGGCTGACAGCAGTTAAGGTAGCGACCCAGTCTTCAAGCCCATTGAAACAACCTCTCATTGTGGGGTTACTCGTACTCTTATCACATAGAAGCCATCTTTGCTGAATTGCTTATCCCATATCCAGAATTTGGCATCACCTTTGTAGGTGACATACCCAGACTGGACCTGTCTCCCTGGTGGTGATCTCTTTCAGCTGGTGTTGTGTACTGTGATCTTTGTAAACGAAAACGACGGATTTCTGTCTTCACACTGGAGGCAGAATGTGCTTTCTCTAATGAGACTGATGAGGAAGATCACAGCCATCCCTAGAAACCTGAAGCCATCCTCCCTCATCCTAGATAGTCTAATATAAGCTCTTCTCTCCACCTCTTTATAATTTTGCATCCACTCAGTTTTCTTCTCAATGTACATGTTCTCCTCTCATCAGTTTTGGAAACTGATTCCACATCTGTTTCATTCTGGAGCTATCATCAGCCTGGCTCCAAATGACCCCACTCTGGCATCAGGCTAGCTGACTTCTGCCCTATCCTGCATCAGCACTACAAAGAATCAGATTTATAGCCAGCGCCCAGCATGTTTTATCCCTAAAACAAGAAATAAACACTTGTAAACTGGAACCATTACCCTAGATTGGGTTCATGTGGTTATCTCAAGCAGAAAAAAAAAATCTCTTAAAAACATTTTCTGATTTTTTTTTTTTTTTGACACAGGGACCCAGGCTGGCCTCAAACTCCTGGGATCAAAGGATCTTCCCACCACAGACTACCAAATAGCTGAAACTACAAGTGTGTGTCACAGTGTGTGTCACTGCTCCTGAACAGAAAAAGAAGTATGTCTTTTAATAGAATCTCTTTGACTCTTTGAAAAGAATTTCTGAGCCCTGAGGAGTCCTTTGCAAGGTGGTGACATAGGTTTGGTAGCATACTTAGGGGAACAGCACAAGGATTCACCTAAAGGCGGGATTTCCACTGCAGCACAACGCCAAAATATCAACAAATCATACTCTCCACTACTGTCCAAGTGTGCTGTTTAATATAGCACACTAAACAGAAATACTGCAAGGTTTTCTCATTAAACACTCTTTTGGAAACTATTATATTCTAAAAATAGTCGAAATAAGTTTAAAAAGAACAGTTCATATTTCACTTAATGTAATTTTATAAACAAATTTAACACAAAATGGAATGTGAATGAGCATCTGAAGATTAAATGTGTGCCTCTGCATACACGATGGATCATATGCATGCATCATACATATGGGAATATATTAATATAGATATTTAAATTATTTCTATATACACAACATGTGTACTTGTTTTACATGCACGCACAGTAAGGCCATTCATATATCCTGTATTATTTACTAGAACTTTGCAAAAGTAGAGGTAATAAAAATTTCCTAGTGCCTATCTGAAACATTATTTAGCCTGGGAGTCTCTTTCATTTTGAGAAACGGATAAAAAGAGATTTTCAATCCCCTTACCAATCTCCTGCTTTCTCTCAGGTGGATCGCGAACACTTTACTTAAAATAATTCTCTTAAATCAACATGACAGAGTTCTTTCCATTGCTCCCAAAAGCTTGAGTTCCTCTTTTTATTTATTTCTACTTATTTATTTTTGGTTTATTTTGTGTTTTTGGTTTGGGAAGGGTTCTTTGTTTTCTGTGGGGGGTTTTTTGCCCACTAAGCCTGCCTTGCTAACTTTCCCTCAGGTGGCCCTTCAAGAACCTTTGCTAAATGCTCAAATAAACAAGAGGAAAAATGTCAGCTTCCACGGTTGGCAAGACAACCAGGCCCGAAGGGTAGGAAACAGCTTCACAGCAGGCAGCAGAGATGAACAAGCAGAAGCTGTTTCATTTTCAACAGGTGCAAAAGAGTTCTGAAGGAACCCAACTTCCCCAGCACTTTCTATTCATCAAACGCTGCTCTCTGTTGGCTGTCACTGTGGAATATTTCTCTAAGGTCAGAGTCAAACTGATTGGAGAAATCGATAGAGCAAAGAGATAGAAAAGCTCACTCATAAATATAGTACTTTGAACAACCAAATTATTTACAGAATCCTGTCTTAGCCAGTGCTTGTGATGATTTTTTCTTTCTTAAATGCAGGAAATTTGCCTCAAAAAATATCAAAACAGGTTTAGTTAGGTTGGTAATGTGATACTACCTGGCTAGGATATTGATGACACAACTTTGCAGTTATTGAGAGCATTGCCATAAAAAAAAGAAAAAAAAAGGAAAAAAAATAGTGAAACAGTCAACTGGTCCATTGTAAATGAAGAAGAAATTCTAGGATTTCTTCTACACTTACCTTTTCTTTAAACTTTCAAGATTAAAAGTTATTTAAAGTAGCATTTGGGAATTTAGAGAATTAATGTTACTCTTTACACAAAAAGGAGAGTGTGGAGGGTGTCTTGATTTTCTAGAATTCTTCATGGAATTTTTAAAAACCCTAAACAATAAATGCAACTAGCTTATTGGTTGGAGTAAACTCATTAGAATATAAACAGCTTTTTTTTTTTTTTTCCTACCATCATTGTTCTGAAATGTATTTTGATAAATTTCCCTTTCCTGACCCTTAGGAACATCCTAGAAAAATCCCATAGCTTTCCAGTCATTCCAGTCCTCTTTTTTTTGTTGTTGTTTTTGAGACGGAGTCTCGCTCTCTCGCCCGGGCTGGAGTGCAGTGGCCGGATCTCAGCTCACTGCAAGCTCCGTCTCCCGGGTTCACGCCATTCTCCTGCCTCAGCCTCCCGAGTAGCTGGGACTGCAGGCGCCGCCACCTCGCCCGGCTAGTTTTTTGTATTTTTTAGTAGAGACGGGGTTTCACTGTGTTAGCCAGGATGGTCTCGATCTCCTGACCTCGTGATCCGCCCGTCTCGGCCTCCCAAAGTGCTGGGATTACAGGCTTGAGCCACCGCGCCCGGCCTTTCCAGTCCTCTCTTAATCAAACTGTGAATCTGGTTTTCAGCTAACACCTTTTCCTAGCCCTGTCTAAGACCACTCCAGAGCTGGACCAGGGAGCAAAAGGAGAGTGGCCTTTCTTCTTGCTTTTTTTTCCCCTTCCTCTATTCCACTTTGCTGCTCCTTCAAGGTTGGAGCCGTAGAAAAGGGGGTTAGAAGGAATACAGCAATACCTATTTCCGTGTCTTAGGGGGAATCCCTCGTGTCCGCTGACTCTTTGCAGATGACTGTGAGCCTTCCTGGGGTCCGTTCTTTGAGGAGATCACATACTTGCCAGGCTCCCTTTTCTTTCCAACTTCTCTCACCTCCTGCTTGGGGCTATACTCTTGCGGTCACCTTGCCCTGGGAGGTAGCTCCTCTAGATCAGAATTTTGTGAAGATAATTAGAGCAAAGCTACCTTCTGCTGTGGCCATT
Source organism: Mandrillus leucophaeus (assembly GCF_000951045.1). Classification (NCBI taxonomy): domain Eukaryota; kingdom Metazoa; phylum Chordata; class Mammalia; order Primates; family Cercopithecidae; genus Mandrillus; species Mandrillus leucophaeus. The sequence continues at coordinate 3,754,444 of NW_012101754.1, read as the reverse complement.
TGTCCCAAAGAAAAATTCAAAATGTCTTATCCCAGGAAACAGTACGGGCCCAGGTTGCTCCCACTTCTACCTTGCTGCTTGACCTGACGTTACGACTTATCCAGCCAGCTTTCTGTTGTTGTCTTCTCCAGGCTTGGGACAGACACCTGCCTCCATCAGCATGTACACCAAGCTTCTGGGGCATTTTCCAACATTTCCAAGAACTTTCTGATGCTTAACTGCTTCTGCTGGGCTGATTATTTCTGAAACTCAACAAGTAGTCAATAAGGGAATGAAGTATCAATCTTTTCTAATTCAAAAGACTCCAAACTTTTTGTGTATTCAGAGGCTGCCTAACCTGGTCAAGGGTGGGAAGAATTATTCGCCATTTCTCCCCCATGAAGATGGGCTAACATAGCATTTTCATTTTTGCTAAAGTTTTTGCTACTCATTTAGGAAAAAAAAAAAAACCTAAAACTGTTTACTGCATATATCTTCACTGAGGCTATCTTTCTATGTACTTTTGGATTTGATGATCACTTCACCAGGTTAGTCCCTTCTTAAAGTCTTAACTGTCTTTAAAATGTACAGATAATTAACATGCACTTTTCTCAACTTTCAGCCTTTAGCTGACCAGCTGACTTAGAGACAACAGAAAAAAATCCAATGATATTATTTCTCTAATGATTTATTTTCTCTCTCTCTCTCTCACACACACACACACACACACACACACACTCACACTCAAATTTGAGTTGGTTAACCTGGCAAATGAGGCTTGCTTCATACCTCAGTAGATAAAAATACATAAATTTTCAGTAACTTCTAAAAAAAAATACCTGATTATTTCTTACATGTTGACTCAGTAATGCTCATCAGGTGGACTCGGAGGCCATGTTTTCCATGACTCCGCCATTTTCCATTCACCACCTACCCAGCCTGTACTGCTGGGCTTTTCTGTGCTCTACTCTGGAATAAGTCTAGAGTTCCTCATTGTTGTACATCTTTGATGAAACCTGAGGGCTCAGACCTATCGCACAGATTCCAACTCCAAAGCTAAACCTTGGTACAGGAAACCCACAAGATAAAACAACCCAGACCTTCACCTGGGAATCCAAACAATCCCCTAACTCATTGAGCAGAAGGGTTTTAAATATGGTAATTTGGGAAATCCATATCATTATTAGGGGTGGTAGTGATCTTTACACTAAACTAATCGACTATATGATAGTTAAGAACTGAAGTGGTAATATACTGTAGTCATGAAGAGATAAACTCCTGGGTCAGAAAACATCTGACATGGTATCTTGGCTCCCACTTCACGAACTGGGCCACCTTGAGTGTGTTACTCAACTTCTTAATGCCTTAATTTCCTCAGCTGAAAAAAAGGTATATTAATTTCTACATTATAATTTTATAGTAAAGATAAATATTCTGATGTATTGTCTTAGTCTATGTTGCTATAGCCAACCACCACAGACTAACCCTAGGCTTAAACAACAGATATTTATTTCTCACAGTACTGGAGGTGGGAAGTTCCTGATCGGGACACCAGTTTGGAATTCTGAGATCAGGGCCAGCATGGTTGGGTTCTGGTGAGCACCCTTTACTGCGCTGCAGACTTCTCCCTGTATCTGCACAGAGGGGAGAGAGAGTATAGGATAGCCCTCTTCCTCTTCTTATAAAGACTCTAGAGCCATTATGGGGGCACAACTGTGATGACCTGTTTACTTCTCCTCATAATACTACCCTGTTGGGATTTGGAATTTCAACCTATGAATTTGAGGGGATATAAATATGCAGTCCTTAATAATATGAATTACTATTAGTGTATACCAATGTTTGGACCCTATAATTTTCCTAATGCCCAATCTCACCTGTCACCCAACAGCTTGGAATTGTTATTAGACAGTTTGATACTCTGTGTGATGCTTAATTTAAAACGGGGCACATGCATTAACAGATACCTCTGTCAGTCACTCAAAGTTTAGATGAAACTATAGCTGAAGTGCTAGCTACTATCACCTTGCATGAGGGCAAAGTGACAAAACAGAGATTTAACATAATTGGGGCTTTTACATTAATTAGTAGATAATGGGCCTTGACAAATAAGTGAAATAAACTCTTCAAAGAAATAAGCTCATTGAAGAAAATATAAATATAACCAATTATGAAAATATTAATATTGAATAAGAAAAAGGTGTTGCTGAAATAAAGAGTTAATTGGGAATATTTGAAAATAATATTTGATACATAATTTTATACATATTCCATACAAGAGTTCGAGAAAGGTAATTCATATTTACCAAAAAATGCGGTGAACTGCTTGAAAAGTAGAATATCCAACTAGAGAAGAATGAATTCCGAGAGTCCTGTAGTTTGGTGTAGGTATTCTAAACTGATAAACTAGTATTGATTTTGTCAAAACATTCTTCATTTCTTAAGTTTCTCAAATTAGTTTTTCATCTACTCAGGTAAAGCTTTAGGACGCTACAGATATCTGGTACTAAACACAGCTACAGTCACACCACAAGATGATAAATTGACTTACAGAAAGAGCTCAAATTGGTGTGAATTTTGGTCACATACTTACAAAGTTCAGAGATGAACTGATCCCAGTTGGGTCCAAATATACATTTTCAACTGACTGATTTTTTTTTTTTTTTTTAAACAGAGTCTCGCTCTGTCACTCAGCCTGGAGAGCAGTGGTGGGATCTTGTCTTACTGCAACCTCAGCCTCCTGGGTTCAAGCGATTCTCTTGCCTCAGCCTCCCCAGTAGCTGGAATTACAGACCTGAGCCACTGTGCCTGGCTAATATTTGTATTTTTAGTAGAGATGGAGTTTCACCACGTTAGCTAGGCTGAACTCCCAACCTCAAGTGGTCTGCCTGCCTTGGCTTCCCAAAGTGTTGGGATTATAGGTGTGAGCCACCGTGTCAGGCTGATAGACTGAATGTTGACCCTGATGACTGCAAGACCTATCTGTGCGTGAGGTTTCAAATCGCAGGAGCTCAGTCAGCTTCACTACATTGAACATGAGGGCTATTTTCACATCATAAAAGGTGACAGACTCTTTGACGGCTACCATAAGCACGTCTTAGGTCAATGAGCTGTCTCCAGATTTGTTTATTTGGTATTATGGGTTTTAACCAGGACCATCCCCGTCAATTTTCATTCTTTTTTGCCATAATTTGTTTAGATATTTCCATGGTGATAAAGATTATTGATTTTCTGAAATCAAAGAAAGGGGCTTCATTATTCAAACTGTTTGTTTCATTTTCTGTAAAAAGTGTTATATAGACTATATAGCGTTTTTGATATTTTAAAAATAATAGAATAAATGCTAGGTATTTAACATGAGTTTTACAAATACATTATCAATAACTTTAAAGTCCTCTGTGTTATCCTTCCAGATTTCATTAACCAAACTTAATTATTAACCAAAGTTAATTAACTAAATTTCATTAACTTGCCATATAGGCAAGCATGAGTCTCAGTTTTGTTCAAATCATATTTTTCTCTTCATTACACATTTCAACATGAAGAGTTGGTTTTCGTTTTTGTCAATGTTCTCCAGAGAGACAAAATAATGAGGATACGTGTATGTGTGTGTTTGTCTCCCTTTCTCTCTCTCTTTCTCTCTCTCTCTCTCTTTGTATATATACATATGAAGAGAAGGGATTTATTAGGGAAATTGGCTTACTCAATTATGGAGGCTGAGAAGTCCCGAGATAGGGGCTCTGTAAGCTGGAGAGCCAGGGCAGACTGAGAGCCAAGGAAGATGATGTAACTCTCAGTCCAAGATCAAAGGCCTGAGAGCCCGGGAGGCTGCTATTGTGAGTTTTTGAGTCCAAAGACTGGGCAATCTGGAGTTCTGACATCCAAATGCAAGAGAAGGGCATTCCAGTTCTGGAGGAACAAACAAGAATTCCCCCTTCCTCTGCTTTTCTTCCATCTGGGCCCCCAGCTGACTGGATGCTGCCCACTCACATTGAGGGTGGATCTTCCCATTCTGTCCACCCACTCATGCACCAATCTCCTCTGGAAACGCCCTCACAGACACACGTGGGGGAGCCCAACCATTCTGATCAGATGCCAAACCACCTGAGTTTCCCTTTCAGCTAAAGAGGCATGGGCTCAGTGCCTTCTGAAAAGTTGAGAATAATTAATTCAAGGATTGAAAATGAATAATACTTTACCAACTATCTGGGTATTCCTTAGTCTAGACAAATTGGCAACCAAAATCAGTCATCGCAGCGGTATTACTAAATAATGTATTCATTCAATCGTACAATTCATTACGCTTTATATGAATAGAATCCTGCTATACACCCTTTCATGACTTTTCTTACAGTGTTGTTCACAAAAGCCATTCATTGTGATGTGTGAAGCTGCAATTCATATTTTTTACCTGCTGTATCATATTCTAACACACAAATATGTTACAATATATTTGTCTATCCTTTTGTCAATAGATACTGGGGTGGTTTGCATTTTTTCTTCTGCTATACATGCATACATGTAGACAAACATGAACATGTACATGTTCATACACATCCACAGTAGCTTATGTCCTTTGATGCATATATGAAAGAGTCCCCCAGTGATCGTTGCTCATATTATCCATGGATGAGCAGAATTTGTGTTGTACAGACATCATCTTGTACACGTACTTCTTACTTAAATGGAGAATGCCATGGTGTTTTATAAAGCAGTTTTTCTGAAATGCCTTCTTACCAGCTATCTAGAATATTTCCTGTGACAGAGATTGCTAGATACCTATGCAATATCCAAGTTATTTTGAAATATACATATATATATATCCCTCTCGTATACAATACACAGTAATAACCCCCAAATGAAAAACCAATTTTTTTCAAGTCCCTTTTTCTTATAAGCTTTGTCAGTGAGAATTATTTGGTAGTACTACCCAGAATACAAAAATATTTTATCAATTGAATTTTCCAAATGCCACTGCTTGAAATGTAGAAGTGATCTTTAGAGTTCCAGGAGTCCACTTTGTATGGTGAGGAAAAGATGATAGGAATCACCAAGAACTCAGACCTGATATCCTTGAGCCACTAACTCATGCCAACGGCCAAATTCTCACTCAGTGAAAAAAAATAAACTCATGCACTTAAATAAAATATGCCCTTTAGCAGTAAGCCAAACCAAATCCTGATATATTTTAATTGAGAATTTCAATCGCATTTCTCTAATTACTAATAAAGTTAATTGAATATGTTAAATACAAAACCTAATAGAACTCATATTTAAAAAACCTGTAAAAATGTTGAAACCATTGCCTTTAAAATCAGTAAGAAGTCTCACAATCTCTTCTATTCAACATTGTACTGGAAGTCCAAAACAGTGCAATTAGACAAGAGAAAGATAAACAATTTATGCATACTGAAAAGAAAGAAAAAAATTAATTAAATTAGATGTGATAATTCATAAAGGAATTTTCCAAAATATACAGTTATTTGGAAAATTGATAAGAAATTTTATCATGTTTCATCATGTCAGATATAAGATCAAGATACAGGAGTAATTGCATTTCTAAATGCAGGAAACATTATAAAATAAAATGAAGTGTTTTTAATAGCAGACATATGAAATATTTTAAAACAATAAATGCACAATGATATCAATAAATATTTAAAAAATAAATATATTTATCAAACCACACTTTAAAAGACATAAATATTTATAGACAGAAAGATTCTCTATAGAGAAGATAGCAATTCTGCCATATTAATCTCTAGATTTAATGGAACTTCAGTTAAAGCACATGTAAGTGCATTTGTGGATATTGAAAAAAACATAACCTTATATAAATTTGGTAAAACGATGTACTTTGAAACAAAAACATTTGGAAGATAATGCTGAGTCAGATTTCAGGGTGTATCAGAAAGTTCCAATAATTTAAAAGTATAGCATTGATGACAGAAAAATATTGAGAACTCTGCAACGGATCCATGCATATTTAAAAATGATATACGACAAGGAATGGCATTGCAAACCGTAAGAGGAGATCGTTTAATAAAAGGATTATAAATAAGAGTTATCTCTACAAAATACAGGAGTCTAAATTATTACATCCTCATGTTCATAACATTATTTTCAAGTGGATCAAGAATAATACAATATTTTTAGACTTCTAAAAAGATAGCGGGTATTAGCTAAAAGTAAAGGTGAATTTTTTAAATACAGGAAATGTGAGTCATTAGGGAAAAGATTAGCAATGTTGCCTTTATGCAAATCAAGAAGTCATTCATCAAAAACACCATTAATTAGTCCATACCTAATTCTACCTGGTGGTGTCAGCCTCCAATTATCCATCTACTCACAAATGCAAACTCTGGGAAAAACAACAACAAAATAAAACGAAACAACTACCAGAGGAGAGAAGTCAAAACCTGGAGAAGAACTCCACAGAGGATGGCTTCCAATTTTTTAGAAACATCAAAAATTGAGGCAAGAAGCTGTATGAATGGCTATAACTCAGAGGAACCACTGCAGGTTAAGGAATGAGGAGCAAATCTTGGAATGATAACTAGAGAAAGGGATCTCTTGTTTTTATGCATAAATTCACAGAAGTCACAGCGTAACTTGAGAGATATGCATGCGTAGGACTGATACAAGCCATGTAGTAAAAATACAGAAAAAGAAACTAAGATTTGGATCACCATACAAAGAAGGTAAGATATAATTTACAGTCTGAACCTTATTGATATGATCGAATGCTAAAACACTTTGCCTGGAGGATTAAAACAGCACCCGGAGTCTGGACAACCAGCATTAAAAAGTTTAGGACACAACCCATACTTACTCAAAGAGCAAGGAAAATGTGAACAACCTATGTTAAAGTTTATCTCCTGAAGTGAGGCAAAATAATAAAAGAAGAAACATTGCATAAGATGTTGCTCATGACTTCCTACCAAATGATAAAAAATATGCAGAGTTGCATTAATTATCCTGTATATCTGATTTTTGTGTTGGAGAACATTATTTTATTGTCAGTGCAAATATAGATGTGACATCAATAATCTTTCCACAGTTTTGCCTTTTATAGAACATCATATGATTAGAATTATATAGTGTGTAGCCTTCCAGACTGATTTCTTTCACTCTAAGATGCATTTAAGATTTCTTCATGTCTTTTCACGGTTTGATAGTTCATGTCTTTTTATTGCTAAATATTCTTGCATGGTATACATGAATCACAGTTATTCCATTCACATACTGAAGGACATCATGTTGGTTGCATCCAATTTTTTTCAATTATGAATAAAGAAAGTTGCTGTAAATATTAGTGTGCAGTTTTGTGTGTCGGGGGGGGCATAAGTTTTCATCTTATTTGGGTGATAAGGTTAGGATTTGTGTCCCTACCCGAATCTCCTCTTGAATTGTAATCGCCAGGGTTTGAGGGAGGAACTAGGTGGGAGGTGATTGGATCATGGAGGCAGTTTCCCCCATGCTTTTCTCATGATAGAGAGTGAATACTTAAGATAGCTGATGGTTTCATAAGTGTTTCACAAGCTCCCCTTTTGCTTACTCATCTCTCTCCTGCTGCCTTATGAGGAAGGTGTTGCTTCCCCTTAGCCTTCCACCATGATTGTAAGTTTCCTGAGGCCTCTCCAGCCATGCAGAACCGTGAGTCATTAAATCTGTTTTCCTTTATAAATCACCCAGTCTTGGGTATTTCTTTATAGCAGTGTGAAAACACTAATAAATTTGGTTAATAGCTGGAAGCACGATTGTTGAATCTTCTGGTAACACTGTGTTGGGCTTTGTAAGGAACTGACAGTCTTTCAGAGTGGCTGTATGTTTTGCATTCTCCCTAGCAATGAATGAATGAATCCTCGACAGCACTTGGTGTTATCAGTGTTTTGAATTTTAGCTAATCTCATAGGTATATCATTGCTGTTTTAATTCACAATTCTCATATAACATATGATGTCGAACATATTTTATATGATTATTTACCATTATCATAGTTTATATGATAATGATTTTAAATGATTATGTCTTCTTTGATGAGCTATTTGTTCAGATTTTAACCCAGTTTTTAATTGACTCTTATTTGTCTTATTTTTAACTATTTTTGTGTATTTTGGATACAAGTTTTTTAACAGATATGTTGTTTGCAAACATTTTCTCCAAGTTTGTGTCTTGTTTTTTCATTTCCTTAATGCTATATTCATACAGTTATTGAAATTTAAAGAACTCAAAATATTTGTATAAGTTTAAGTTTGTGTCATTATGCTTATATGCTTCTATGAATTATACATACAAATGTATTGATATAACCTGTCTTACTATCAGCTACCTATTTCCTGAAGAGTCATGTCATCTATGTTGTAGTTCCCCTTCCTGAACTATTGAACATACTTTCCAAACAGAAAATATTGTATATAGAAAAAATGTATTTAAATAAAACTAATTAAGATTGATTATATGCCCCCAAAATGTATAAAGATTTGCTTTTACATCTATTAAAATATTTTTCTGCTGAGTATTTCTGACAGTCTAATAATAATAACATACAAATAATATATAAATACATATAACTATATAACTTATATGACAATACTAAAAATACTGAACCTGAGAGTTTCAATTTTACTTTTGTTTGGTGGTCTATATTTTACAATTATTTCTAGTTTAGTAAAAAATGTTTTGCCACAACAACTGCACCTCTTTAGAGAAGTCTTCTATGGGGAAAGAAGCAGCCTTGGATGGCATGAAGGAATTATATCAGGATAGATTCTCCTACCTTGTATACTTAATTATCTGTGTTCATCTTAAATATTAGAAATCATTTTCCAGGGCATTGTTATTATCCATGTTGTTTCCCTCGTGTCCTAAACAAAATGGAACTCTTCTGAATGAAGCCTCCTCCCTATACTTATAAAGTAGAAGACATAAATGAGAAAATAATTGAAATAAATAATGTGGTAAACGCTTTGGCATAAATTTTCAGGCTACCGAAGCTGAACACCTGGTGGATGGTCAGTTACAATAAATTATTTGTAACAGTGTATTTTTATTTATTAATTTTTATATGTCAGACATGAAATTGAGTATGAAACAATTATAAGGCTACACTTATTAAGTCAGCAAATGTGATCTGAACTCCAGCAATTGCAATACAGCAGGCATTTTATAAAATGAGGCCTTAGAGAATGCGTGCATGCAATTAACAGTTAAGGACACCAGCTTTATACAAATTTAAAGAAGTATGGTCAGTACACCCTTACCTTGCTACTACAGAGGGTATTTTTAGAAACTCTTAATAGGACAATTAGTATTGGAGAGCTATTGCCCTATATTAGTTGCTAACTACAACAAAAAATAAAGACAAAAATATAGAATGATTGGTTCCCAAGAGAAATTTCCTGATTACATAGACTAAAGAGGTGAACAGATCAGCAGAGTGGCTCCTAGCCATGCAGTCATTCAGACACTCGCTAATGAAGGCTTCATCATTTTCAACATGTGCCTTATATTAGTATCCAAATAGTCAATTTTATCAATCTTGTATTTGTGTTTTCTGGATTTTACTAACACATTCAACAAGTCTCTACAAGTTCTCATGGAGATAAATACTAACACATTCACTTGTGATACAAACTGAAGTCAGAACATTTAGACATAAAACAAGTTTGATTTGAAATGTGAGTCTAAAATGACACTTGGTGTTGCCAATTAGGTTAAAGGAAAACATTTTCCAAAATTTCAGAAATCTAAATCTGAAACTCCAATTTTTGATGACAATGTATTTAAAATATGCTTACCATATGCATTATGTCAAAATTATATATGTAGCATATATATTTAAGTTATGATATGAAAACTAATATCCATTTTAAAATGCTCAAGAAGCTGCATACTATTTGCTATAATCTTAGAGAGTATTTGAGCAAAATGGTAGAAAGCCGCTAATTTAATGATATGGGGATAATGAGCCCTAAAGGTGGACAAACAGTAATTCATCTGAGACATTGCAGGATGCAATTACAAACCATTTTTAATTCTGATTTTCAACCCACAACATTGACCAGATTAATGAATTTTTAAAAATAAATATGCCACAGAAATGATTTATTATAAGAATTGTAAGAACAAAATAAAATATGTCCATAATAAAAATTGTCTTAAAACGTTTTTAAAGAGTCATTAATGATAATGACTTTCAAAAACGGGAAGGAATTTGTTGTGATCCTTTAATTTCTAAATTAGACAAAGCGTTGAGGAATATGGAGCCCTTTCCCTTAGAGTTAAACTTCCTGAATGTCTCCAATGGTGACTCATTGCAGACTCTTAATGTTTTACTTTCTCAATAGTTTTCCAATTAACTATAATTTAATATGTTCAGGCAGTCATATATTCACTTATGTGCTATTTGCTCTAAATTTTTCTGTCTTCCTCAAATTATTCTGCAATGTATTAAGCAAAGGTTGTAAAACCTCACTTTCATAAAATTATGTTGTTTATGTGGTCTGAATATATAAAGTACATTGGAAAACATGATAAGGTAAAAAATAAAGCTAAAATGAACTATTTGGTATTCTGGTCCCAATTTTACTAAATGTACTAAAATTTGACAAGAAATACAAAAATCTCAGAAAGAAAGATCATCCTTCACATTAATATGGTAGATACATATGGCTTGAAATGAGAAACTGCCAAAATTAAAATTAAAGAAACCCTGAAACCTAAATTTAAGATACAGTAGGCAGGGCACGGTGTCTCATGACTGTAATCCCAACACTTTGGGAGACTGAGGAGGGCAGATCACCTGAGGTAAGGAGTTCGAGATTAGCCTGGTTAGCACGGCGAAACCCCGTCTCTACTAAAAGTACAACAATTAGTCGGGTATGGTGGCAGGTGCCTGCAATCTCAGCAGCTCAGGAGGCTGAGGCAGGAGAATCATTTGAACCCAGGAGGCGGAGGTTGCAGCAAGCAGAGATCGCACCACTGCACTCCAGTCTGGATGACAAGAGCAACACTCCATCTCAAAAAAAAAAAAAAAAAAAGGAAAGAAACAGTAAAAGGGTGAGGTATGATGTTCTTATTCTGTATGATATGGAAAAAAATGATCATGAGGGAAATATAAGAATGCACAGTTCAACATTTGCCATGGCTTAAATAATGACATAAAAATGAACTTCCTATTTATTACGGATGTGTTTGATTTATTCTTGCTTTTATATTTATTTATGTATTTATGTATGTATGTATGTATGTATTTATTTTTGAGACCAAGTTTTGCTCTTGTGGTCCAGGCTGGAGTGCAATGACACGATCTTGGCTCACTGCAACGTCTGCCTCCCGGGCTCAAGCGATTCTCCTGCCTCAGCCTCCCGAGCAGCTGGGATTACAGGTGCAAACCACCAGGCCCAGATATTTTTTGTATTTTTAGTAGAGATGGGGTTTTACCATGTTGACCAGGCTGGTCTCAAACTCCTGACCTCAGGTGATCCGCCCGCCTCAGCCTCCCAAAGTGTTGGGATTACAGGCGTGAGCCACTGCACCCAGTCTATTTTTTGCTTTTATTATTAGCTTATTGAACTTTATATGGCTTAATTCTTAGAACTTAGATTTCATGTCTTAGTTTGTTAGGTATACTATAAGAGAATATAATAGGCTTGGTGGATTACGAACAACAAATGTATTTCTGCAGATTTGGTGTCCGATGAGGGACTGCTTCCTGGTCCATAGAGGCCATCCTCTCAATCCTTTTATGGCAGAAACGATGAAGGCTCCCTGTGGTCTCTCACGTTAAAAAGTGGGAAATTAGATTATAAAGTACCTACCAAAGGCCTCACTTTTTAATCAGGAAATTAGGTTATAGGAGGAATTTATGTTATAGGGTTCTACCAAACATCCCACTTTTTAGTGCAATCACATTGGGGGTTAGGATTTCAATATATGAATTTGGGTTGAACACAAGTGTTAGTCTACAGCACTTCAGTTATTTAGCTGATAATGCTCTTTTGATTTCTGATATAGGGGAAAATCACACTGAATGAGTAACTCAATATTATAAAGACACTTAGTGGAAGTCATAGTCTTTGTAATGTTGGGATTGTTATTTAGCACATGAATAATAAAAGATATCCTCAGATAAAGCTGTAGAAAAATGTGAATGTGATCAGTGCTATAATTTTAAAAAGGAGGGAGAAATGTGTCCAATATAAACGGGAAAACATGGTGACTATAACTTATCTTGGACACTTTCAGAATCAGACCACAAGAGATAAAATGGGAGGAGAATCATGATAGAAAAACCACAGTAGAACAGGAACTTATTTAAGCGAGAATCATCTATCCCCGTAAGATGTGATTCTCCAGAAGATGGTTTCCTAAATGTTGAACAGAGCGATTTTAATTTATGTATTTTCTACTTAGCTTGTTTACACTCTTTAGAGCAGTTTAGCCTGCCCAGGGAAAACCTTATTTATCCTCAAATACAAACAAGAAAAGAATAATAAATTTGACTCCATAAATAGTGACTTTTAGAAATTCAAAAGATAAGTAGTAAAAGGAAAAACCTATTTCTGTCTCATATTGTAGTCCAATAGACATGATCTATAAAATATAAAGCCCTTCTAAAAATTAAAAAAGTGATTGCTAAAAAATTGCTAAGGAGAAAATTGGACAAAGAGGACAAATAAATAACTCAAAGGAAATTAAATAATTATGTTTCTACATGTATATTTAAAAAATCTCTATTTTCCTCAAAGTAACAGGAATACAGTATAATTTTTCTAGATACCATTTTTTTTCACTTAGTTTCACAAAAATCAAAATGTTTGCTAACCTTGTGTTAGTGTAGGGTTCATATATTGTTGGTGGATTTGTAAATTGTTACATTCTCTATTCAAGACAATGTGACCTTAATCATGAAAACAAGTGAAAACACTCTTTGATTCAACAATTTCTCTTCCTGGAGTTTATTCAACAAATGTTGTTTTGTTTAGAATGACATCTGTGCAGGTGTTCCATGCATTCTTGTGATATCAAAAGTAGCAAAAGCTATTGTTCTTGTGATAGAAGAAGTATCTCTTTTCTTGTGATAAAAATGTAAGAATTACAATTAAATGTCTGTTTGTAAAGATACAGTTAAAACACTGGTAGTTTATGACACCATAAAATGAAATGAAGGAGCTCTTCATACATTCAGAGGCAATAATTTCAAACATAGAATTTTAACAACATATGAGAACATATTATCCACATTGTTACAACATATGTTCTTATAAGTATGAAAATGGGTTAAAGAATACACACATGTGAATTTGTGTATGTATGTATGAATATGTGTGTGTTGTTTGTGCATAAAATCTATGGAAAGGCTACACCAGAAACTACAAACTTTGGTTTGTCCCAAGAGTAATTAGATGTTTAAGAGACTGATGCAGCAGGAAAACTTTGTAATACATATACACTTACACCTTTTTAATAGAACATCATGTGAATATGCATTATTATATGCTGTTTTTTAAAAATGAGTAACAATGCCCAAACCCCAGAGCTGTTGGTATTAAATTTTGTTAACATATTGCCAGTAGTATTGTGCATTAACATGAACTAAGATTTTTCCAAATTGTTCATATTCAGTAATCTCGCTTTAACTTTATCTATTTTTAAATTTTGAATAATGAAAGTTTTACAAAATGAGAATTGGTAAATTCTCATTTACCAATTTGAATAATACATTGAGCACAATTTTATTGGTAGAGATTTTATGATTCTTATAAAGATGAACTTGCCACACTTAATTAGCAATGAACGACAATTAGCAAAACTTTTTTCTAAAAAGATTTGATATCTGAGTGAAATGCAAGACAATATTTACAAAAATACAGAAATCAGACCAACTGTTCTAAGGTGATACAATAATAGTTTTTTTAGCAAAACTTTTTGCTAAAAATATTTGATGTCTAAGTAAAATGCAAGATGATATTTACAATAATATAGAAATCAAACACTTTTCTAAGGGGATACAATAATAATTTTTTTCAGGGTCATCAGATTACATCTTGCATTATTCTCTGCCCTTCAAACTCTCTGAACTTCAAACAAAGCTTGAAGTTACAATGATAGCTGGATAAATGTTTTACTGATTAACAATTACAAAGGGCTGTATATCAACATCATATCAAAATTAAGGACTTATTTTAAACTCTGGAATATGTCATCCTGTAAACTTTTATTAACTAGTCTCAACTGGCAGAGCTAGAAATCAGAGTGGAGATTTTGGGGAACTACAAAAAATCTGGAGAATGAATGAGGACTACAAAGCTGAACAAATATCTAGAGGAAGAAATCCTGGTTTGAGGGACCCCAAGAATATACAGTAAGAAATCAGGTGACGTCACTGATATGCAATGACTCCTCCTTCATATTTTTACAAAATAAAGAAGCTCTTTGTACGTTCAGAGGCAATATTGCAAGGATAGAATTTTAACAACACATGAGGACATATTATACAACAATGTGTACAACATGAATGTGTATTATTTTACCCATTGCATATATATTATATGAAATATATATTATGCTGTCATTTGTATGAAATGGGTAAAAGAATACACACACACGACTTTGTGTGTGTATGTGTGTATATGTGTGTGTCGTTGAAATACAAATATCATATTTGGTTGTCATCTCAGACTAACATTTAGCTTTGCGTAGCTGCCTCTGTGTTCAGAGAGAGGTTGCTGGTGATCTATACAAATACCCTGTTGATGCCCTCTTAAGAAACTACCAAAGCCTTAATTAGGATATTAAATTTAACATTTTTTTTTTTAATTTTTCCCTCAGAAAAAAATTCTTAATACTCAGGATTCTAAAACCATAGCTACAGTTGTTACATGAGATAGTTTTTCTCCCTCACTGAGGGGTAATGTGTCTGCAGCGAGACTTGGCTTTGAGCCATGGTCACACCGGGAGTGAGCAGAGAGCTCTTTCTGGGAAATAATGTGTCACATTTGGTGTGTTCAAACAGAAGGTCTGGCTTAAGTTTTCTGCTCAACTAACTTTCCAGACACTCTCAGGGGTACATTGTTGGAAAGGCCATGGGCTGAGGCTGCAACTTGTAAAAACTCTCAGGCTAAATTAATTAAATTTCTGGAAATGATGGGAGAAAAGAAGAAAAAAATCAAGCAACTGTGGGATCTGGGGAAGTAATTTACTCTTGAATTATTGCTTGGGAATTTTTAGGTGATACTGGAGGCCAAAGGAGGAAATATTATCACTGATAACTAAGTCTTAATGAGGGTCTACTGAAGTGTAGCTATGATCTAATACCGATTTCAGGGCAACAAAAGAATACAGAAGATCTATATGCCATGACCCCCATTAGTTCAAGGAAGTTACAGTCATTGAGGAAACTAATTACATGACATAATTAAACTGGACAAATAGGGCATGAACTGTATCTTTGTCCTATTGTTTTAGTAAGCGATCCAGTTGAAAATCATAAATTTTGGAGTCATTTGACTTTCAGATTTTTAGGGGAAAACCATAGGAGAGGAAGAGATCACTGTCAAGAGATGGAAAAGATTACTCAGGAGGCTGAGGCAGGAGGATCTCTTGAGGCCAGAAGTTGGAGACCAGCCTGAGCAACATAGCAGTGCCCCATCTTTAACAACAACGACAACAACAAATTAGCTGGGTGTGGAGGCATGCACCTGTAGTCCCAGCTACTGTGACTGAGGTGGGATGATCCTTTGACTCCAGAAGTTCAAGGCTACAGTGAGCTATGATCATGCCACTGCACTCCAGCTTGGGAGACAGAGCAAGACCCTGTCTCAAAAAAATAATAATAATAAAATAAAATAAGTACAAGGTCTATGGGTGCATCCTGCTTGCAAGTTCATCAGTTTACCAGCCAGAGTTTCATAGATGCTGGCAGAAGACACAAGAAGACATAGGCACCTGGGTAAGAGAAACAGCAGCAGCCGGAGCTTCATGTCTGTTTCCCTCACTTCCCCATGCTGCTGTCTTAAGTTCCATGGGGGTGAAGCAAATGGGCCCATGATGGACGCTTGCCCATAGCACGTTGCATTGCAGGAGAAAAGCATTGAGGCTGAAGAATCTAGTGCTTTTGTAGAAAGCATAAGGCAGTTTGTCCTTACCGTGGGAGGAAATTTTCATTACATTTTTCAGAGTAACTCATTGAAAGCACAACCCAAATAAATTCCTGGGATAAAAGTATTTATAGCTCTGTGTTCTTAACTTACTCAGTAAGAACGCACAGCGACAATCCAAGGCAGACAGAGAATCTCTCCCAACCATCACTAGGGAGAATAGGAGAAACAGTAGAATGCTAATAGTGAACTTTAGGAAACACCAACATTAAAACGATGCAGAGGGGACTAAAGAAGAATAGTGAAAAAAATCAAACAACTAAAACCAAATAGTCTATAGATGTAACAAGACCATGTGATTCAGATGTATCAACAATGTATTAGTCTCTTTTACATTGCTATAAAAGAATACCTGAGGCTGGGTAATTTACAAAGAAAATTTGCTCACGGTTATGCAGACTCTACAGGAAGTACGACTTCTGGTGAGGCCTCAGGAAGTTTTACTCATGGAAAGAGGCAAAGGGGGAGCCGGCATGT
Organism: Mandrillus leucophaeus; assembly: GCF_000951045.1. NCBI lineage: Eukaryota > Metazoa > Chordata > Mammalia > Primates > Cercopithecidae > Mandrillus > Mandrillus leucophaeus. Next base: position 3,737,825 of record NW_012101754.1, on the reverse strand, counting down.
GGCACTGCAAGAGAGGGAGCAAGAGAGATGCCAGGCGCTTTGAAACAAGCAGCTCATGCATGATCTAACAGAGTGAGAACTCACTCATTACTACAGAGAAGACACCAAGACAATAAAGACAGATCCACACACCCAGAATCCAAAGCCTCCCCCTAGGCCAGACCTACAACATTGGAGATCACATTTCAACATAAGTTTTGGAGGGGATGAACATCCCAACTACATCAAACAATCTTCCCTATAAATAAATGATATGAAATTGTTTAAAACAGTAGCTTACAATATTTTTTTTTGTCTCAGTATACATTTACCCTCTTAAGCATTGAGAATCCCAAGAGCTTTTGTTGTGGGTTGTATCTATTAATACTTACTAGATTAAAAATTAAATCTGAGAAAAATTAACATAACAATTACATGTTTTAGGAAAACATGCTATATTTTCTAAGACTAAAAACTTACTGAGAAGCATTGTTTTACATTTTTGTAAATCTCTTTAATGTCTGTCTTAAAATAAATACTTTGATTCTTATATCTGCTTCTGTATTCATTATATTGCCATAAGTTGTTTAGATTGAAGTATATGAAGAAAATCCAATCTCACACAGATGCAGTTGATAAAGGGAGGAGGGCATTTTAATAGATTTTTTCAAATAACTGGGGACATTCTTCTTTAATACTATACCAAAATTTGACAAGTAGTAATTTTTAAATAGCAATTGAAATGTGGAATCAGAAAACATTATCACTATTTTTTGTACTGTTACATTCGAATTCATTGGTCTATCTTGCATTTCTTTGGTTGCTTTTTGAGGCAAGGTCTTGCTCTGTTGTCAAGGTTGAAGTGGAGCGGAGCAATCATGGCTCACTGCAGCCTCATCTTCCTGGGCTCAAAAAATATTCCTGCCTCAGCCTCCCATGTAGTTGGGACCACAGGAGTGCCACCACACCAGGCTGATTTTTTTTTTTTTTTTTTTTTAATGTTTGTAGAGACAGAGTCTCATTCTGTTTCCCAAGCTGGTCTCAAACTCCTGGGCTCAAGCAATCTTCCCACCTAGGCCTCCCAAAGAATTCGGATTACAGGCGTAAGCCACCTCACCCACCTTATCTTGCACTTGGGATCATTTACCTATGCATGATTTGTTATGTAATGCATAGATTATTCAGAAAGTACTGGTTTACTGAGTTATACTGACCCTTCAAATACTGACACACTTCACCATATCAGAAAGTATGGTTTACTAAGTTACGCTGAGCTTTCAAATGTTGACAGATTTCACTATATAATATCTAGTATCACATTAATTAATTTTATCATCTATATAACCATAAAAATATTTAGGAGTTAGGTATTGTCAATCTCACAGTAGTGAATACAAGTTTTCCACATTTCTAATTTCCATGTGAAAGCTTGAATTTTATCATTGACAACAAATGCCATCAGTTGCTTTTCTTAAAGTGGCAGGTTCATTTTCTTGGTTCACTATCAAGAAAATGTCTGCAAAATACCCACCTCTGAATAACCATAGGTTTTCTGTCAATTTTTCCTTCAAGGAAAAATGGTGCTTCATGCAAAAGACGCAGCTAGTCTAGCTTGCAACTTAGACAATTACACGCGCCAGAGAGCAATCATCATACTTCATTATGCTGTGGGGCGGCCTTGAGAGCTCTTCCCATTTCATCACACAGAACATTAAAACACTGTGACTGGAGAGCTGAGCCTGAATAAACTAATGATTTTTATGTTTCATCCAGGGCATTCTTAATTTTTGTGTTTGTTTTTCCCGCTGGTTCCTGGCTGTCAAGAATACAATGGCTACCAGCGGCTGGGTGCCCCTCCCTCGATTCATGCAAAGCTCCAGCATTTTCCCCACATTGCTTCTGCACCATCCATGCGTATGTCAGCACCATAAAACAGGCACGTAAGATCTCCCATCCTTATGAAAACAGATGGGCCATCACAATGGATGTAGCTAAGGGACCCGGGAGTCTGTAAACAATGTTTTGAGAAGTATTATTTCGGAAACAAAAGTGAGGATTGGGGCCTTTTTCTTCCTTAAATTGCTCATCTAGTATTTTTTTTTAAACATTTATTTTAGCTGTTTTTATCCTTTCTCTCCCCATCCACATTTTTTTCTCTCTCTCTCTGCGTATGTCTACATGTGTGCAAGCCCTGTTAGTAAATATTCAGTCCAATTAAAACTTTAAGAAATACCTTCTTATTGCAGATCATTTTCAGAAATTCCTTCTGACTTCAATGGTTACTTCAATGTGACTTCTTCAATAGTTGCTTTTATTTTTTATTTTTTATTTTTTTTTGAGACAGTGTCTCGCTCTGTCGCCCAGGCTGGAGCGCAGAGGCCGGATCTCAGCTCACTGCAAGCTCCGCCTCCCGGGTTTACGTCATTTTCCTGCGTCAGCCTCCCGAGTAGCTGGGACTACAGGCGCCCACCTCTGCGCCCGGCTAATTTTTTGTATTTTTTAGTAGAGACGGGGTTTCGCCGTGTTAGCCAGGATGGTCTCATCTCCTGACCTCGTGATCCGCCCGTCTCGGCCTCCCAAAGTGCTGGGATTACAGGCTTGAGCCACCGCGCCCGGCCAGTTGCTTTTATTTTTTATTAATAGAATTTTTAGTGTATAATTCCTCTGCTGTAGACAAACATTTTGTAGAAACCTCTTAGTCAGTGTCTAGCTAGGTTAAAATCACAATCTCTAAATCCACTGTTATAACTAATTTCTACGTGTTTAATAATCCGTGTAAATAAAATCATCACAGAAAATTCACCCAGATATATCATTTCAACTTACATATGCCAGAATTTTAGAAAGGTGCAAAAAGATCAATCAGCAATTCCAAGATACATCTCAAAATTTTCTACTGTGAAGGCCTGACACCTAACTCACATCATTTTTAGTGCAAGCTCATCCAATTGATAAGATATGCATTATAGCAGTTGGATTTGAACCTGGTAACATTTTCACATGTTTTAAAAAGTCACAATATACAGTAATACAACAAACAGAAGTTGCATCACATTAGATAATAAAAAGATGATATAATGCAAAACTTATGTATTTCTGGAATGCTCTCATATCTGGTACAACCTGAATATTTACACAAAGTACAGATTATTTATATCTTAATCAAGAATATAAAGGATATTATGAATTTCACTTGTCTCAGAATTAGATTGATATATTTTAGAATGACTTATTTATAATAAATATTATTTGCATTTATATTAGGAAGCTTATTCACTAGCAAATGTGATTGAAAGTGTAATGGTCAATATAGTTTATAGTCTTTCTGCCTAACTGAGTATGTAATTGTCCAATATGTCTTATGCAAATGCAGCAGGATAATATTTCTAAAGGTATTCAATTCATTTGTCTTAGTTTCTTTTTACTAGACACCATTCCTCCAACATTAAAATTACTGAGTTTATTACCCCTGGGAAAATAGAACAAAAAAATAGAATATAAACAGTAAAATAGTTGGCTTTAATTTCCAAAGAGGCTTTAAAAATCCATAGTTAGAGCAAGTCTCAAGTGCACTTTTTATTTATATAAATTATGTATATGGATTTGTAGGGAAGAAAAATGATTTGAATATTCCACGCATTCAGATACTAACCATTTATAAGACAGAGAAATGTAAATAATGAATAGCAGAGTAAGAAAGACACTATGTGAATCCATTAGGCATTTTTCCATTGTAATGGAAAAAAGGTCTCAGTAGGTAAGCAGGAAGAGGAAATCCAGGGAAGTTACTATGATTCACTAGAGGCTGCTGGTGCCTAGGAAGAGGCCTGACACTCCTGTTCCTTGGGACTCTGTCCAGGGAGAAAGGGCTGAACTCTATGTAAGTTTAGGGGAACCTGAATGTAGAGGAACTGTCTTT
>NW_012101754.1:3697966-3733452 GCF_000951045.1 Mandrillus leucophaeus | reverse complement strand
AAGTATGGTCGTGCCAGATCAATAAAATAGATGCAGGCTATGAGTTTGACAGTAATTCCAGAAAGTTCTGATAAAAACCTGGCCTGGTGCAGATATGGAAGCAAGTCTCCCATAAGGTAGTTGTGGCAGAAGCTTTTTTCAAATATGATTGCAACAAGTACTCTCATTTCCCTTGCTGTTTTCACTGTGTGACTCTGAAAGTTCTCACCTGAAGACATGAGGTTAGTATTTCTTCTTGAATCTGGTGGGCTTATGAATAGAAGTGATACGATATTTTGAGCCTAAGCCATAACAAGCAAACAACTTCCTCCTGTTTCTCTTGGATTTTTTTTTTTTTCTTAGAACCCAGCTATCCATGCGATGAAGGAGCTCATTTAGCCAAGAGAGGCTACACGTGGGTGTTGGGCCAATAGGTCCAGCTGAGATTGCAACCAAAGCCAGCGGCAACACTCAGACATCTGAGTCAAAGGAAGCCCTTTACATGAGCCCAGTCTCCAGACTCCAAGTACTCTAGATGAAGCCCAAAATTCTCAAAGCAGAAACAAATTGTTGCCACTCAGCCTATTCTGAACTCCTTGTCCTCAGAATCTAAGAACATAATAAAATGGTTGTTATTTTATGTCATTGAATTTGGATTTCTTTGTCATGAGGAATAGATAACAGGGAAGGTGTGGTAGGGAAAAGAGGGAGTAGAGGCTAGAGGGCCTATGAAGGAGAAGAATTGCTTTGGGGGGAAGTAATCCAAGTGTCTAAGTGCCTAGACCTCATGTCTGGGAGCTGTGGCGGGGGCCTGCGGCATCAGGAGCAGATCTCATGGCAGGTGCTTCAATACCAGGCTAATTGAGTTAGGTCTGCACAGGTGCAGGCAGGGGCCGAATGTAACAACGTTACAATATGTTTTCTTAAATACTATGATAATAGCATAGATTCCTGGAATTGAGGAGGCTATAAAAGAATGGAAGAAAATGTGAAATGGGACGAATCACAGATTGACAAGGTCATCCTAAGAGATCCACAGTTAAATAATGTACTGGAATTGGGATGACTTAGTTTTCCTTTGACACTTCTACATTATTTTTAATTTTGTCGTTGAGAAATAAAGTCCAATTTGAGTTATCTTAAACTCTAACTTCATAAAATGGCCAAAATGCTGGCTAAACGTATATTTTAAAATGTGCTTGTTGAAATGGGCAAAGCTGTGAGCAGGTGATCTCGTTCAGTGCCCCTCTACGGAGTTTAAAATTGTAAATTGGAAAATAGTTTTTAGGTTGGCAAATGGAGACCAAAACTTCATGTCTGCAGTAGAACCAATGTGAACAGTAACTAACAGCTCTTTCTGCTTCCAGATTTAATTTATTTTTTTGAATTGTGATAAAATACACATAACACAATTTAACAACTTAACTGTTCTTAAGCATACAGGTCAGTGGTTTCTGTTTCCACTTTTAATGATTTATTCTACACTTTAGAGCTCTATCTAGTATACATTTTTAAGGAGGAATCTTAAGAAAGGAACATTAATTACTGTTTGTGAATAACATGGTCTAAATTTCTGCCAATGATAATAGAGCTATACTCATCTAATGAAACTTTTCTATTGAATGTTCTCAGAGACCTGTAGTAAAAATTATAAGATAAATTGCCCTGACTGGGCTGCAGCTGTGGCCCCAATTCACATTAAGTTCACTGGCCCAAATGGGAGTTGAATCTATAGCCATGTGTTCCAAGAAGCTTGGTGTATCTGACACAGCCAGATTATAACATGTCAGGAACATTGTCTCTACTAAAATTGATAAATGGCCAATGTGATAAAATTTTTTTAAATGTTGATTTTATAACAAATCACATTTGTTGTCATATTCTGATCATTTTGTGTTGGTTTAATTCATTATATGCTCATGGAATTCGCATGTTCAATTTTAAGATAATAAAATGAAATGCTATTTATTATCTTATTTGAAGCCAGCAATTTTAGCGAAAGCTCTGAGGGGTCCCTCCCCAATCCCGTGTAGCCTTAAGCATGTTGCATCCACATGCTCCTTCCTTCCTGTTTCTAAGTCTTGGTTTCCTAACTTTGATACCCTCTTCCTCGGAAGCCTCAGCTCGATTCCTTTCTGAGATGCTAGGCTTCAGTTCGGTGTCACCGTTGTCTCAAAACTGGAGTGGTGCTACCAGTGAAAGAAAATTGTGGGAGAGGTTCAAGACATTCTAGTGCACAAAACTATTAGCTATAGAAACTGGGGTCTTAGAGAAAATATGCAGACTTTGAGCAGATGTATTGTAATATTTCATTGTAAACAATATTATAGAAGTTGAATTCAGTGGCTTTTCATAAAAATAAAAGTAAAGTCTCAGTATTATGTCTTCAAGCAGTTAGTAACTTCCTTATTTTGTGACAAATAAATTATTAATGATTGCTTGAGTTCAGCTCTCAGAGAGAAAAAGAAGAGGAAGAGACAAATCCAGAATTTAATTTTTCCTCCAACTTTGAGAGAACTTGGGTGAGCTAAAGCCACTAATTACACTATGGGTTCATTCTTATTGATTCCAGAAAGAGACAAACATGTATGGAACATTGCTAATACTGAATTCCTAACTTTTTTGGCCATGGATCCTTTTTGTAATCAAGTGAAGACTATGGATCTTTAACATTTTTAAACACATAAAATAATATACATGGGATTACAAAGAAATACCTATTAACAACTAATAATTTTTATAATCTCAAAGTAGTGGTGAATACACAACTTTCAATATCACCAATAACCTGAATGAAATATGAAAGTTTCGATTTGATTTCCAGGGATAGCAAAGTCATCCAGAATTGCTAGTAATACCATGGCTTATTTATTACATTTAACATGGAAGTAAATGCTAAATTTCAGCTATGGGATAGTAAAAATAATGATGCATTTTTTTCTCTTATCCAAGTTCATCAGCCTCCAAAGGTCCACGCCTAGACCCCTTAAGGTTTGGTGGATCCTATTTTAAGAAACCCAGAGTTAAGATGAGGCTATAGTTTTATTTTACCTGGAAAGTGGATTGCTTCATGCTTCATCCTAATGTCAAAAAGAGTCATTTCTTATAAAATCTGAGCTAACGTCCAAAAACAACAACAACAAAAGCTGCAAAAATTCAAAATTTGTCCACCATGAATAAACTAGCAGCCATAAACTGACTTATTTTCAAGAGATAGGGGCTGTATGTGTTAGACTTCAAAAATACTTCAGGGAACTTGCCATTTTCAGCTTAGGTCACTTCCACCTTTGATTAGAGAAAAAAAACAACTGAAGAAAATTTATGGACATATTAGATGAGCTAGTTACTATCTGTGCTTAATAATATGTTCTTTTTTCTCCTGGTCCTTCAAGTGAAATTTCTTCATCAGTTAGCTTTGTGTGAAACTTTGGCTATGCCAATTATGTAGAAAGGGCGAGTTACTTAAACATTCAGCTCTTTAGTTTTCTCCTGTGTAAAATGAATGGGTTAAGTGAAATGATCTGTTAGGGGGATTACAGTGGAAAGAGAATTAGTGTTAAAGTTAAACAGCACTTAAAATCTCCATTGCAAAGCTCTTAAATAAAATATGATTTAAGAAATTGAGACCCAGATAATTACAGAGTTATGAGGATCAAATAAGATAATATAATGTAATGTTAATATTATCTTATCCTTTTTATTTTTTTTTTGAGACGGAGCCTTGCTTTGTCGCGTAGGCTAGAAGGCAGTGGCACGATCTTGGCTCACTGCAACCTCCGCCTCCCAGGTTTAAGCAATTCTCCTGTCTCAGTCTCCTGAGCAGCTGAGATTACAGGCGCCCACCACCGCACCCGGCTAATTTTTGTATTTTTAGTAGAGATGGAGTTTCACCATCTTGGTCAGGCTGGTTTCGATCTCCTGACCTTGTGATCCACCTGCCTTAGCCTCCTAAAGTGCTGGGATTACAGGCATAAGCCACCGCGCCTGGCCAATATTATCTTGTCTTAATATTTCTCTATAAGGCACACAGTAAGCACTAAATAATGTGACTTCATATTAAGATTCTAACACGCTTGATCTAGAAATGCCTGCTCCATGCGTCTGTGTGTATGGAACCCCAATTGTTGTTTTCAGATAACTGCTTATTGAAAGCACTATGCACATTATGTTACAAGATGCTCGCATACTTTAGACAAGAAAAGCAACCCATATATCTCTAAATTGCTGACATCGGAAATGATGGACTGTAAGATATAAGGCAAAGAACGTTAAAGAATGTGAAGCTGTCTGATAACACGGTGAGATTTTTAGTCTAAGTGAGAGCTTTCCAGAACTCCTTTTAACATAAAATAATTACAAGACACATAGAAGACTTTATATACACATATATATGATGTTTATTTAACATATACAATATAGTATAACATCTATTTACGTATATAAACATATATGATATTCACATAATATTTCCAAAGCATAAGAGAAAACTGAAGGCTGCATTTACATAACATAAGCTAGATGGGATTTGAACTGTCCACAATCATTCTGAGATACTAGGATATTAATTAATATCTCTGAATTGGTCATTAAAAAGTCATTTCCAATTTTCTCTCAGAAATGGTAATTGACAGCTTCTTGGACTATCGTTTTAAAGTTTGTCAGTATTGACAAAAATGCGTAAGATTTCACCTGGTAATTGCAATGCATACTGTAAATATACAATTAGCTAAACAATTCAGTAGCCAAATGTAATTATTTTGATAACTTGAGCTCCCTGAAGCCTTTGAACACAACTGCAGACCATCTATAGTCTCTCATATTTCCAAATTCACAGTATTAATTAAATAGCCCTTCATTTGAATATTATTGTGCCATCTAATGACACTTTTTTTTTTTTTTTTTTAAAGACAGAGTCTTGTTGTTGCCCAGACTGGAGTGCAGTGGTGCAATCTCAGCTCACTGTAACTTCCACCTCCCAGGTTCAAGAGATTCTCATGCGTGAGCCTTGAGAGTAGCTGGGACTAAAGACAGGCATGCACCACCACACCCGGCTAATTTTTGTATTTTTAGTAGAGACAGGATTTCGCCATGTTGCCCAGGCTCTTCTCCAACTCCTGAGCTCAAGTAATCCTATCACCTCGGCCTCCCGAAGTGCTGGGATTACAGACATGAGCCACCGTGCCCGGCCTAATGACACTTTTTAGTTTACTTCTTTACTCAAATGAATACATCTTGTTTCTCCACTAGAGTATATAGATGAAAGGGCTCATTCATTTTTAAAAACTCGGTACATAATAGACATTATGTCACCACACTTTTTTTTAGATTGCTTTAATGTTATTGAGTTGGCATTAACATGTTTAATTTTACTATGTTCCAGTTAATTTTCTACTTAGTACAGATGAGAATACAACTGATTCCTTCCATCAGAGCCTGAAGGAGAGACAAGATACATCATGGTGGAGCTAATATCTGTACCTCAATAATTGCAGCCTGAAGCTTTGGTTTTATTGACAACCAGATATTAGCATCATTTTCACACAGGTACAAAATATTTGGTTGGCTTAATTCCTTCACTAATTCAATAAACATTTACAGAGGAGTGCAAAAGCCCAGCACTATTTCTGTTATTGGCAATATAAATAATGATTTTATTTGTCATATATTTTAAAGAGAAAAATGGGAAAGTGATTTTCAGATGGCACACTTTTTTTGCGTGTGGCTTATGACTGCATTAGCAAAGAATCAGTCCTAAGAAGAAGATTAAGACGTGATCCAATTTTTTTTAAATCTTTGTAATGTCTTAGAAAGATTTTCCTCAGAATAGCTGCATTTGTAATAGAGAGGATGGAAATAAAGAACAGGGCTTTTTATACTATAATATTCAGACTCCAGGCTGTTACGTATCTGGGGAAGAAGAAATTTTAGAAGTAGGGAAACCATGAAATGAGGGGGAAACATGAGAAATGAGGAGACATCACCTGGCATTGTGTGGGTATGGTGCAGGCTGCATAAGGTTATGTATTTTAAAACTACCCCTGCCTTTCTCCATCATTCTTGGCACTAGAGGGTTGGACTGCAATTGTTCATCGTGCCCTTTAGGAACAATGAAAAATGTTCTTTAAATCAGAGCTACATTGTTTAAAATTAAAGAGAACTTTCCTTGACTAAAACATTATATGAGAACCACAGGCAGTTTATTAAACAATTAGTCAGAAATGTCTATACTGGATATAAAATACCGGTAACATATAAAGTGATACTGATTAATCTTTGGTTCTTCTCACATAAAAAATTTGATGCAATTCTTAGCTTATCACGCCCAATTGGGGTCTGGATGCTCCCTTCACCACACTCTGATCTGGGGTTAGTTTCAAACACTCTCTGGCATTTACGTTGTTGAAATTATTAGCTTTGGTAAGATTTATATCAATACAAACTTACAGACAACTCCTAATTTATATGGTCTGCTAATGTTCAAATGCAAGCAAAATTCGTATCTTCATCAGTTATTTATGTAATACCATCTAAGTCTATTACTACCAGCCACTGGGCTTGTCCATGCAATGACCCACGAGACTGTTTTTCAAAGGACCTCCTACGAACTCGTGGCACAGGTTGACAGTTGGTTTAACTGGACAATGTGCTATCTCTTATTGTAGATGTAAAACTCATTGAGTTTTGTCTTCTATTTGGAATCTGATTTGAGCTAGGATAGTAAGATACATTTTATAGCTGACTTCAGCTTTGGGTCTGAACTAAACTATTGCCGGTCCCTTCATAGCAACTTTGACTCTATGGTACTTCTGGTTTCTAGTAGTAAAAGTCTCTCCTGGACACTGTATATTGTAGTCGAGGCATCTAGGAGTTTGCCCTTCCACTGTTTCATTCTCATTGCTCCCTGGTATTTAATACTAAGCAGTTACCATTATATTTTAAATGATAAGTTGATGAGTGAATTCTTTAAAAAAGAATTCATTGATTAGATACATTATTTCAAAAATATAAAACATAAAACTTTGTTACTGTGAAAACTATTACTACCCTTTCTATTTTATCACAAGAAAGCTGTTAATAGGCACCGATATGGTTTGGCTTGACCCCACCCAAACCTCATCTTGAATTGTAGCTCCCATAATCCCCACATGTCATGGGAGGAACCCAGTGGGAGGTAATTGAATCATGGGGCCACGTCTTTCCCGTGTTGTTCTCGTGATAGTGAGTAAGTCTCATGAGATCTGATGGTTTTATAAAGAGTAGTTAACCTGCACACACTCTCTCCCTTGCCATCATGTAAGATATGCCTTTGTTTCTCCTTTGCCTTCTACCATGATTGTGAGGCCTCCCCAGCCATGTGGACCTGTGAGTCCATCATGCCTCTTTTTCTTTATAAATTACCCAGTCTTCGGTATTTCTCCATAACAGTATGAAAATGGACTAATACAGACACCTAGGTATTGAGAGAGATATAGATGGGTTGATGGATAGATAGATAAATAGATCATTTTATCTCCCCCTTAAACAAAAAAAAAAAAAAAAAGAAAAAATATTCCCTCAGGTATACATGAATAAATAAGAGTTTGTTTTAGTAAAAAAGAGAGGAAGTGTTGTTCTTTGCTTTTTGAATAGAAACTGAACAAGAGGTTTTATAAGGTTATTTGACATGAATTCTATTATGTTATTAATACAATTTCCATTAAGCACCATGTTGCTAAGCCTTGGGTTATATTAACCATTTATTATAATAGGAAGGCATGCTCTATTATAGGATTTATTAAAATATGGATTTATTTGAATTATGATAGACACTATATGGGAGATAATATATATACAGTATCTACCGGAAGTAGCAAATAATATTTTAAGAGATACTGATCTTTTGTGATATAAGGATAAATTTCAGGCTAACAGCAAAATTAATAAAAGAATTCAAATATGTTATGTTATTTATACAAATTTAAGAAGATTAATTTGCTTTCTGCTTTCATAAAATTAATTTTAAAATATAATGCAGTATGGTATCTACCTTTAAAAATTGTAGTTTTGTTTTACTCTTCCCTTAAGAGTCCACTAACTCTAGATAAATGCTGTATATTCTACAAACTGCCTTCATGTCACAAAAATGTCTATTTTCTGAACAGACCGAAAGAGCTCTTCCTCTTCTAATGTGTCATTCTCAAGTCTGGAGGAGAACAGTGACTAGGTCAAAAGGAGCTTAAAGCAGCAGGATACTTCAGTTAATAAGACAAGACAAATATTTGAGTAGCTTTAAAGATTCATTTCTCATAAAGATTTGGATAATCATCATACGTTATATAATGACTTCATTTTCCTAATCATCATTTGAAATTCTCTTCAAATTTTATATATATATATATATATATATATAACAAGTAGATATATTTTATTTGACATATTCTCCCAGTGAAACAATTACTTTAGTAAATTTAATGGCCTTCCTCCTGATAGAGCTGTGTAATGTTCACCATTCTGCTATTAAAATATTCTAATTAAATCAGTCACCCTGGTCCCATCTGTTATATACTGATCTCATGCGGAGAAGCTGCTGGAATCTCTCCAGGGCAGTGAACGCACTTAGTTCCTTTCATGGCTCATTGGATGTCACACGCAGGAGGACCTTGTTCTTGGTTTGAAATTATAACTAAGGCCCTAGGCATACAATAAACTTCAGGGAATGTTATGGAGATTAATTCAGCTCTTTTTTCATACTCTCAGAACGCCTTGTATGAAAACAACTGTGGTTCACGTCATTGTGTAGCAACCCACTTTTCACCATGATCTAGGAAAAGCCTGAGGATAATCCATGAACCCTCTCCCTCCGTTCTAAGCATAAGGTGATGTGGGCCACAGGAACCTAGGATGGTAGGAACATGAGTGAACTGCTTGGTCCACTAATCAGAGCTACATCTGATTGGAGTTCCAGAGCTCAGGGTTGAAGACAGATTCATCCTGTGCAGATCAATCTTCCCCAAAGATCATGGGACCTGCTAGCATCATTTTCCAACACATTTACTAGTTTTTAACTTTCGATTTCTTAGAAATTAGCAATAATTTTGCAGCAGGGCAACCCATAGAACTTCCTATGTATAATCTTGTTAAAAGATGATAGTAACAATGATCTTGATATATTAATTAGGAGAATTTAGCTGAAAAAATTGTAGCACTCTATTTCCATAATTGATAGGTGAGAAAAACTGCACTTTTCTCTGTAATTGATGCTGCTATTTTTTCAGCTCTAACTGCTTGATTCATGGAGTGCCAGATGTCTTTTGAAAAGAAAAAAAAAACCTTATTTTTATTACTAAGTTTTAACAATTAGGTGGGTGAGTCTAGCTGACATCGCTGTTCCCTGAAATGTATGTCTACACACTATTGTGAGTACGCTTTATTTTAGAGGCTTGGCAATTCAGCTAATACTTCAGATCATTTTTGGCATTAAGCAGGACATGAATTGTAAGCAAATAAATACATATTTATTCAAACAGCCAACCAGACAACTTACTTATTTGTGTATATACAAATAGGCATATGCTTTTTTCTTATTATTTTTAATGCTTGTTTTATATTTATATTAAAATATATTTTTAAGATTTGGTTTATCAAAGCTACTCATATAAATAATTTAAAGAATCAGCTACTTCTATCAGATTTGAACATAAAATTCAGTCCTTTTTAGAAGCAACCATTTTTAGCTTCCATATCTGAAACTTTGTGTATTCAATTCCTTTTTTACGAATTAATACTTGTTATTACCTATTAACCTTCTATGATACTTGTTATTACCTATTAACCTTCTATGATAGCTGTTTTCTACCTGACTCTTTTTTTTATCTTTGTGCCTCCTCCTACACACATGCAACTTGCTCATCCATTCTTTCTCCTGATAAGGTCACACCCTACTAGGCTGTGATCCACACTCAGGTTTAGTGCTTATATGACCCCACAACTTACTCAGGACTCATTTTAAGTTTACTTGGATCATTCACTTTCCTATCCTCTGAGTCTACCATTTCTCATCTTGTCTTTTCAAACCTCCAGCACCTCCTCCCCAATCCTCACTCACGGCTGAGAAAACAGATGTAAGGAGGAGAGAACATCCATAAGCTCTCCCATATAACACAACTACCCCATATCTGCATCACCCTTGGCCTTTCTCTGCACGGATACAGATGAGGTGTCTGTGATCCTCACTCGCACCAGTCTTTCCTCTTGTCCAGCAGGTCCTCCTCCCTGTGGCTCTTTCGAGGCATTTGCTACAATGTTTCTTCCTTTCCTGCATTACCACTCAATCACAATTATTATTTTTACCATTTTAAAAAAGAACAATTCCCCTCTTAATACACTTAACTCTAGTTCCCATTTAGCGCTGCTTCTTCAACTACCCCTAACTTCCATTAAGGCAGATCGCCACAAAGCACTGCACAGACTTGCTCTCTTAAATTCAAATTTTCACATTTTCCCTTGAGCCCTCCCCATCCATGATTTTTTTTCTCACCATACTTCCAAAATCCTTAACATGAAGCCAAATTTCCATTCTTCATCTAACTTGTATATCAACAACATTCGAACTGATCTTGCCCTGAAATATTTTTCATACTTGAATTCCAAGAGGCAACTGGTATATTGGCCTTTTAAAAATAACCAGTCTCCAATATTCTTTTATTTTCTCCTCTTACAGGAGTCAAAGATGAGTTAAAGAAAACAGGCATAAAGTACACTTGGTTGTGTTTATCATAGATTCCAGACAGAAGGGGAAAAAATTTCCCTTAAAATTCAAAAATCACACACCACTCACAGCTCATGTACGTTTGAGGTGTAAATTAATGTTAATCTGTGTATACCAGAAACTTCAAGAAGTGTTATTTAATTTACAGCTGTCTTAGGTGGTTATTATTCTCAAGCATTTTCAGAAGTAATAGTAAGCTTTTTTTAAGAAAAGAAGAGTAATGGAATTTCACACTAGGCTTCAAAACACTCTCACGGTTGAAGTGGGAAGACTTTGGGATTCCCAGTGAAGATTACAGAACACCCAAGGCTGTGAAGTATGGAGGGTGAGAGCCAGCACAGGCCACAAAGAGCGGGGCCGGACCCACGGATGCTTCAGACTTCGGAGATCTCACCCTCACCATACAAAATCCGCATACGGAATGTATCCCAGAGAAAGCAACTATGAAAATATGAGTAGCACTTAATAAACAAAACAACAGGTTTTCAGAATAATGCAAAAATCTAGAAATGAAAACTATAATTAAAAATGTGAAACGCAATGCATTGAACATAGATTAAAAGAGTTAGACCCCACAACTATCAGACTGGATTCCGCCAAGAAAACTATATGGAACTTGAAAGAAGTGATAGAAATCACATATTTAAAAAAAGAAGAATTGTTCTAACATATATCTAATTCACTTTTCTCAAAAAAATAATGGGAAAAAATGGAAAAGAGGCACTATTCAAAGAAATAATATGTGAGATTTTTACAGCAATAAGATAATAAATCTCAGATCCAGGCAGATCCAGGAGGCAGTGAAAATACACATAAAAAGAGATCCACACTTAAAAATTTCATAGTGAAATGAAAGAAACCCAAAGCAAAAGAAAAAAATACTCGACATAAAAATATTCATGTCAAAAAGATCACTTACGAAGAAAGGACAATTAGGCTGATAGCTGACTAATTGCCAACATCAATGAAAGCCACATGCAGAAATATGATAATTTAATCTTCTAAAAGACAATAGTCATCAACTTAAAATTCACAATTCAGGTTGGGAATGGAGTTTTAAATTTTTGAATATTTAAAATCTAAAATTGTTTATCACCAACATGCTTTTACCTAAGAAAATTCAGACAGACCCATTCCAGGTGGAAAGAAAATGATTTCAGAATGTAGGTTTAGTTTAAGACACCAAAAAAACACTCGTTAAAAAAACAATTAATTTCACTATATGGGTAAACATAAATTAACATTGGTTCTATGTAACAATAATACATGATGTCTAGGCTAGGTAGTTGGAATAAAGCAAGAAAAACATGAGCTGGGAGGAAAACCCAGATCTAGTCAATTCCCTGATTAAACTGAGGGGATAAACAAGAGATTCGTAGGCAAGGAGGAGCTGCAAGGAAGAATAGGATTTGGAGAATGGAAGTTGATCAAAGAATCAGTCTTCTGGTTTATAGTCCTAGAGGAAGCAATCCCTGATGGCTGACTCCACAATAAGGAAATGTAAATTCCTGGTGAAGCAATATAAACATCTAAGTCAAAGTGCCAATACAATTGGAGGTCCATATGGTCTTTTATGCATTTAAAAAATGCAAGGAGATTAACAAATGAAGGGAACTCTCTACACTAAGAAGAATAAAAGTTTTTTACATCCCGGGGCCACCTGGCTGCCTCTACTCCTTCCTCTCATTAACATATTATTTTTTACGCCTTCATTTGCCCTGATCTCATTAAAGGCAAAAGAAGCTTTAAACCTCCTGTCTCAAGGCAAGATTTTATGTTTGATTGTATTTATTTAAAGAAGTTAGGAGGTAAGAGACTATTATTACTCAGCTTAATTTCACTTTGAAAGGAAAACTCAAGCATCAGATGCTAATATGTTCAGTTTCCTAAACAAGTCCCCTTTGAACAGTAAAAGCATTTCTTTGTCAAAACCTTCTTCTATTTTTTCCTCCCCCATCAAAGGAATAGAAAAGTGTTGACTTTCTTTTGATTTTACTTCATAGGTGTCAATTTGTTATCAAAGCTTTTTGGGAACAATTGTATTTTCCTACATATCTTCGAATATTAAAGAGCCATGTAATAAATTTGTTTTCTGGAAAGAAGAGGTCTGTAAAGTGTATTCATGACCAGGCAAAAGACCAAGAATAATAAGCAACATTGGTCATCTTATTTCCGTACATATTTGAGTTTTCTCCAAACATTTGCATTCGTGCTTGTTCCTAGTAGCCTTTAACCATAGAGACAGTAGAACAGTCATATGGACTTGTTTAATTCCTTATATCTTTTTAAGCCTCTCCTTGGGGTGTTACTACCATAACACTCTTTTGTGACTCTGACCTTCTGTGGTTCTTCTGGTAAACCCAGCATGTAAGAGTCTCTCTTATTTCTACATACCAAGTCAGCATTCCCTGTTAGATAACCCTTTGAATTTTTAAAGAACATCATAACACTGATTTACTTCTCTCTTCACTAGAAAAAAAAAAATTCCATTTTATTCTCTTATCTATATCATTTTCTAACTCTTTTATCTAACATTATCTCTACTCTTTCTGTCTCTTAACTGTATTTTCTAAGATAACATCTTTGGTCATCTGCTTCTCTCCAACCTTTCTATCCTTAATGAGCTTATCTCAGGGTTTAAACTATCCTCTCAAAAACTGTGCGATGCCCAAGGTGAATTACAGGGTTCTTAGAAAATTCTGCAAAGATAAAATCTGACAAATAAACTGAGTTTAAACATAAGCAGTTCTTCTAGACTGTTTCTTTGAATGTCTGAAACATGAGTTACATTATAATTTATCAATTTGACCATAGAATTGTTAAAATGAACAAACATGTGTTACGTTAGAATAAAGCAATACTCTAAGGTTAGACATTACTCATGCTTACTAAATATTCTGAAATATAATGTAGGCTATCACCGCCTCTGCAATTGCCCATCCATGATCTTTTTTCACTTGCTCCTTCATGACTCTTGACATTAACCCAATCACTTTGGAAAATGGTGCTAAATTTAAAACCCAGGACGGTAAAAGAAATACATTACAATCCCCAAAACC
The DNA here is from genome assembly GCF_000951045.1 of Mandrillus leucophaeus. Lineage (NCBI taxonomy): Eukaryota > Metazoa > Chordata > Mammalia > Primates > Cercopithecidae > Mandrillus > Mandrillus leucophaeus. The sequence continues at coordinate 3,719,667 of NW_012101754.1, read as the reverse complement.
GTGGGCTTCACAGCTTTCCCATTCTTTGACTCATCAAAAATATTAATTTAATAAATCTCAAAGCAGGTTAAAAAAGAATCATTTTAAGCTTGGCCTTCTCCTAAATTGTGTTAGAGTTCTGTTGTGTGAATACCTGTAAGATTGGCTTTTTTGTTTTAGGTTTGTCTTGATACTTCTGTAAACTCTTTGGCAATTAAAACTAATGTCAGCTTATTCTCAAAAGTCATGAAAAACACATATTATAATAATTGAAATATAAGTTGATTTTTTTGTATTGCAGAAAATCTGGAATTTTTTGTTTGTTTTGGTTTTTTTTGAGACAGAGCCTTGCTCTGTCACCCAGGCTAGAGTGCAATGCCGCGATCTCGGCTCACTGCAACCTCCACCTCCCAGGTTCCAGTGACTCTCTGCGTCAGGCTCCTGAGTAGCTGGGATTACAGGCGTGTGCCACCATGTCCGGCTAATTTTTGTATTTTTAGTAGAGGCAGGGTTTCACCATATTGGTCAGGCTGGTCTAAAACCCCTTACCTCAGGTGATCGACCTGTCTTGGCCTCCCAAACGGCTGGGAGCATTAGCCACTGCGCCTGGCCTGAAAATCGGGAATTTTAAACAAACTTTTAGAATATTATTTTGAGCAAAGAATGAATCTTCCATAAAATACTTAAATCTCACTTGAGTTTATAACATATACTAATAAATAAATTCAACAGTTTTCTTTTCTAAATTTATTAAGAATTATCAATTACATTATTTCCGATGTTAGCCTTGTCATTTTATGGCTATTATGTTCTTTCTCTTAATTGTCACTATAATTATCACTGCATAACTTATAAATAACATTGCAAGAAATTTACTGCATAATTGATTGTTGTGTCACTAACTCATAAAATAGCTTCATAGTCTGAAGTGTTTCATGCATAGTTCAAAATAAGGCTTTAGATTTTTGAATTTTTTTCTTAAGCATGATGGTGATATTTTCTTGTTAATTGGAAAGGCCAACTATTGAAAAGCTAACTGGATAAAAATAGGTTGTACACAATAATATATCAAAGATAAAGCAGCCCAGAGAGCTGACAATATTAAGGAAAAGTCAAGGAAGTTGTATAGTAAATTGAATTATTGATAATGTAAAGATCTTATTGAATCCTTTAGTAATTTTGAATCTGTTATTGAAACCATGGCTGCATTCTCTCTTAATAGCCTAGAGTTAAGCCTGTTACATTTTTCGTTCTCATTTATTTTCACTCTAATGCTCACTTTGGCTTTCATGTGATATTTAAATGTATCTGATAAGCAAATAATATGTATTAAGAGTATAGCGGATTCATTAGTCTATGGACGTGATTTGATAAGTTTTAGAACTCTGAAAGATGACTTTGTTTAGTTGGTTTTGTTTGTTTTTGGTTTCTGTTTGTTGTTAAATTTAACCCAAGCCAAATATTTGGAAAATTGTTTCTCTTAATGAGTAATTAAGAATAAATTAAAATACATTTTGAAAGACTTCATTTTCATTTAAGTTAACCAAAATGAAAATTATTCTTAAGTTTATTTGCAGTGGTACATGTACAGTGGTGAAACTGACAAAAATTCATATAACACTTTTATAAAAGTTAAATGCATAAAAATGGAAAAATGGATGCTCACTGCAATTTGAATTAGAAATAAACTCTTATGAATTAATTCTTAGAAAATAATTTGATAGTAATAGATTTTTTTTTTTTTTTTTTTTGAGATGGAGTCTTGCTCTGTCGCCCAGGCTGGAGTGCAGTGGCGCGATCTCGGCTCACTGCAAGCTCCGCCTCCCGGGTTCACGCCATTCTCCTGGCTCAGCCTCCGGAGTAGCTGGGACTACAGGCACCTGCCACTGCGCCCGGCTAATTTTTTGTATTTTTAGTAGAGACGGGGTTTCACCGTGGTCTCGATCTCCTGACCTTGTGATCCGCCCGCCTCGGCCTCCCAAAGTGCTGGGGTTACAGGCGTGAGCCACCGCGCCTGGCCTACAGCAGAAACACTATTATAACATTTTACTCTTACTGATAACAATATAGCCTACCACTCAGACAGCTTGAGACAGAAGAGTGGTTAAAATTTATTGATTTAGTGAAATGAGATTCTTCAAGTAATCAAATAAATGTAACTTCAAACTTGCTTTGTTTGCAGGTTCTATGAGCTGTGTAGGAAAATCTCAAACTCAACACGGGTTTATCTTACCCTAGTTTTTAGTGTTCATATTGCCATTATGAATTCTGCATTTTTAAACAGGAAATTCCGTTTAACTAATCTACACCCTTAGGTGATTAATGGAACAAAATCACATCGACAAGCAAACCATCAAGCAAACAAACTCTAAAGAAAAACTCATAACTCCATTATTTTTAAAAATATGTTTAGCAGCTGAGATTATATTCATAATTGCCTGTCATTGAAAGTAGTATATAAGTATATTCTATGACAATAAAATTAAAGAATGGGATAAACAGGAATTATAAAACGAATTTAAAATAAACCTGGTGGTATGTAAGAGGTGGTATGAACCTCTTACAATCTGCAGTCAACATCTCTAAGACACTTCTGCAGGACCCTAAAAGTCCAGGGAAGAACTTTACAGAAAAAAATACTGAAGTGAAAAAATAATAATTTCCCCAAGACCTTGGTTTATGAATAGGTAATTCTTAAACTTGAGACTTACAACTGAAAAGCTGTGGCTTTAGTTCATTCTTCATCAGTAAGTTTCAAATGATGACGCATTTTTTAGAACCTGGTATTTAATTTTCTCATTTTCTAGTAGTATTCTATAACAAACAGTAGAAACACAAGAACAACGCATGAATGTCTCATCACCTAGAACTCGACAGTTCTGATTTGTTACAATCAGTGACAGGAAAAAGAAAAAGTAAAATTACCATCCATAATTTCCTTCGCAATATTTGTTTATAATCCAGAACGATGCCTTCCAAAGATTATACATTTTACTGGGGGGATTCTAAATATGTAATACCAACAGTTATTACCACCATCACCACCAATAGCAACAACAAAATAAATACCATTGTGTATGAAGCTTGAGGAAAATTTCCCTATACAGCTATTCAAAAAAATAAGGGTAAAATGTTTGTGGATTCAGCTGTAAAATATGATAAAATATTTATACTTACAACTGTAACATCTTCAAGTTATAGTAGTTTCAGTTTGTAATATCTGATATGAAAAAATTAATGAAATAAATAGTGAAATTCTATAAAAATCCCACTTAGCATGAATTATTGGACTACAAATACTGAACACATGAGTGATTATCAGCATAATGCACACAATATAGCCTATAGAAATGTGTCAAAACTTACAAAATAGTACTTTATTGATAGGTGACATAGGATGTTCTAATATTTTTGTCATCAGAAAACTGCTTGGCTGCAAGTGATCTTCACTCAGAACATTTGGCTATGAAGCACTATTTTTTACATGTGTAAAATTTTTCATCAAAAACTCACTTAAAAATAATATTTCAGAACTGTAATTTTCCTGAAGTATTCTAATAAATCATTTAAGAAACATTCACTTATATAAAAATCTATTTCAGTAGTTACAAAGTAATCAGAGGGTTTCAAAGAGTTTAATTTTGTCCTAATTTTTACACATGCTATAAGGTATTTAGTTGCAAAAATTTAAAACTCTCTAAAAAATTCATTTAATGGAGATTATGTCTATAAATATATAACAAAATTAACACTACCAAACTGATTTTAAGACTAAAATGTATCATTCAAATTAGTTCAAAGAACAAAAATAATTCAAACTCAATTCCTAACCTTTAATATAGTAGATTCATATAATATAGTAGATTCATGTTTCACTGATTTTTGTTTTCTAAATTTGTTTTTTCAAACCTTTTCCCAATATTCTTTTAAATACTTCATATAATCCAAGGCTATTGGCAAAAAATAAAGCAAAAACTTGACAACAATATATCCTGAATACAGTGGGAAGATATGATATTCACTCTTTCATTCAACAAATATTTATTAAATGTTTACTGTTGCCAAGCAATGTTCCCTGCAAAAATTGCTTTCTTCCTCCACTGTATGGTCTTGTGAAGAAGCAAATAATCACAAAAAGAAGTAAAATAGATAGCATGCTGAATAATTATCAGTAGTAGAATGGAATTATATATATATAAAATACATATATTTTTCTTATATTATATATTATTATGTTATATATTTCAGTTGCATATATGTATATATATTTATATATGTATGTATTATATGTATATATTACATAAGTCACATATATGTATATATAATATATACAAATATACATATATGTGTATATTATATAAGTGCACACATTATATATGTATATATAATGTGTATATAATATATAATATATGTAGGTATAATGTGTGCACTTATATAACATATACATACATATAATATATACATATATTAAGTATGTAATATATGCATATATATTATGTGCACTTATATAATATATACATATAATATATGTACATATATTATATACATATATAGTATATAATATATACATATATAGTATATAATATATACATATAATATATATGATACATGTTTGTGTGTATATCATATATGTGTATATATAACATGCATACATATGTGTATATATAACATGTGTACATATCATATGTGTGTATATAACATGAGTACATATCATATATGTGTATATAACATGCATACATATCATATATGTGTATGTAATATGCATATATATCACATATGTGTATATATAATATGTGTATATATAACATAGATATCTGTGTGTGTGTATATATATATTTCAATGGAAGTATGAGAGTAACTGATAACCATGAAAAGCCTCTCAGAGACAGCAGCAACATTTCATACCAAGAAAACAGCAAGCAGCAAGAATAGACAGTAATGGGAAGCCAGATTATGCAGCATCTTACCATAGTAGGGATTTGAGGTTTTACTATTAATGAGATGGGAGCCATTGAAGAGCTGTGAGCAGAAAAGTGATACCATTTTACTTACACATTAGCAAGATCCTTCTTACTATGCTGTTGAGGAGAGACTCCAAGGAGCAAGGCTGGAAGAAGAGCTGACCCAAGGACATGGTCAAATCATTTTCCATCCTCTTTCTCAAACAAGAGAATACTGAGTCTTGTGGCTTGAAGGAGCATCCCTGTATATTCTTATATATTATATAAAACACATAATATATATTATTTTGTTCATTTCAGACAATCAGAAATATTTAAAATATTATATTTAAAATTGCCCTTGCACCTACATGCTGGATTAAGTAATCAAGCATGGTCAACAGAGCAGCAGTTACCCAATGACTGCACTGCCTCGCTCTAATTCTTTCTTCTTCCTCATGCCAGAAGTCATTGCTACCATAAATGTAATATTTATGATTTTATGATTACTCCAGACTTCACATTTTTTAAGCAGATCTAAGAACCTGAGTATATTTTTCTTTCATCAATTAATAGTGTGTCAGGAAAACAGAAATCCTCTAAGTAGGGCTGAGGGAAGGCAATGCAGTAAATTGCTTACAAAATGTTGGAAAAATGAAGTAAAAGGAGACACAGGTTTTACCCAGAACCCACAGAACATTACTGCTTTAGTGCTGAAGCTGCTGCAACTGCAGATTTTCAAAGTCAGGAGCCCAGGGAATTGCTGCCTCTTGGTGCAAACGTATCCTTCATTGAAGCAGAGGCAGGGACGCCATGCATCTGCTAAGGTGACTCAACCGTGGCTACTGCCATTGAAGAAAGAGACACAATAAAGAGAAAGCAAAAACTTGCTGCTCCTAAAATCTAGGAAATAACATTTTCAGACTTCTACCCTCTGCCATACAAAGAAAAAGCACAGAAGGTTAAAATAGAGAAACATTGACAAATAGCACATTTCAATAGAATTTTTTTAACTTTTAAATTTTTTTATGTGTAAATCTTTTAAATTATCTGAAATTAATTTCTGACATGGTGTAGAGATCCAGTTTTACCTTTTCTAAATATATGACCGGTTATTGATAATTCATTGATATTGATACTACATTGACTCACTAAAGAGCAACATTAATGGTATCATATCTTATGCTTTCCAGAAGAGACTTGAATTTGCTTCTACCAGTCCCCCGGGGCGATTTCAACTTTGGATCATGTTATCTTAATTTCTTAACTCTGGCATTTCCTTGATCAATGCAGTAACATAAATAATGCAAATACAAATTCTAAACTTGTTGGAGAGAAATGTAGTGAGAAAAATTTTAGTATACATTATCTGTGCAGTGTTTATTTTCCCTTCTTAGATCCTAGATAAAAGTTCCCCTTGTAATGAAAATTCTATTTTTTCTGCTCCTTTTTCTCCAGGGCTATGGTACCTTGAAAGTGCCAACTTTTTGTGGTAATTCAGCTTTCCACCGTGTTTGCGCCTAAAGTTCTGTTTCCTGACTCCCACACTTATATTAATATCTGAGCATTTAGACTTGTGCTTGCAGCATAACTCCACTGAACAAGTGGCTTCAGTGACTGAACACTGGTTTCCGGCTCACGCTTAAGTTTTGGGCTATCTGGCTTTCTTACTCTTTTGGAAGTGCAGTAAACAATCTACTGAAAAGTTTTAGAGATTTTCAGAGAACAATTTTTAGCCTATCTAGTATGCCACAATGAAGAAATATAAATATTTAAATAGGTGCTATGTACTTTGAAGATAATCTATGAAAGAATATAAGTACATTCTGATGATGCAGATATCTAAATGTAAATCGATCTCAAAATTTTTTATCTAAATCGATCTCAAAATTGTATTATTCATATTTGACACATTAGTATTATGTTAAATTATAATTGGCTAATAAAATAAAAATAATGTTGGCTTAACATAGGAAAGATTTATTTACATGAAGGAAAGACTGTCATCTTTTGCATAGTAGTCAAATCAAATAAAGGAAGATGGTGTATGTATTGAGCACACAGTAGAATAAACATGGTGAATTCCAAAGACAGGAGCAACATGAATGTCAACTTAGTTTATCAAACAAAAAGAATTATATTAATTACTCTCATGATATTGTAATATTGTCATTAGAAATTTATTGGATTTATAATTTTACTAATGATTAAGTTGTATTTTGACATATATTTAGATTTATAAATGGAAGTCCTTTCTATGTGATCTTGTGCTTTACTATATTTGAGTAACATTAAAAATAATTTGTCGTAACAACTTAATCCTGTGTCATAACAACATAAGCCTTAGCGACTCCCCATCCATCCACTCAATAGCCAAGTACCAAATTCCTCTGCTATCTGGAAATTATTAGCAAAATACTAAATAAAAGTAATGTGAAAATCTGAAAATCTAGTAATTTACAAATTGTAATTTGTTAAAATAGAATTCTTTAGAAGTTAGTGCACTAATTGGAGAAAAAGCTGTATCCTGTGGTGTGGAGGGTTGCAGGATTATTCTAGCAATTGACATGGCCACTTGATGCAGTTTTGCTTAAATGGAAAAAATTGAGAAACATGATTCAGTTACATTTACAAGTTGTTGCTAAGCTGTATATAATTAGATGATAATGTTTAAATATATAATTGTATCATTTTTTAGTGCTTTCTATGTCCAGAAGTTATGTATAAACTCTATGCATACTACAACTTCTTTAATCCTCACAAGCCCCAACTGAAGAAGCCAAGTCTTAGATAAATATTAGGACATGCCCAATATTGCAGTGTTAACCAGTGCGAATGCCTGGTTATTTAACTTCAGAGTATATGCTCTTAATCTCAATGTCCTAGGGCCTCCCAGACACAAATCTACAAAACAAATAAATAATAAAATGGCATGTATTTCTAAAAGAAAAAGAACTAGGCCCAATCTCAGTTCTGCCACTTGCCAGAGCAAATTATTTAATTTTGCTATGTTTTGGTCCTCTTATTTGTAAAAGAGAAATCATGTATACTCACTAAGGATAATAGTTGTGGCCTTGCTTAGCACCATGGCTGGCATGCAAGTTTCTCCACCGTCTCTAATGGAAATTTATCAATCATACTCTTTCCCCAAATTATTTGTTGTTTCTTCACATATCTGTATTTTTTTTTTTCTTTTTAACCTTCTTCTACCAAATTTCCCTTTTTTAATTCACTAATCATTACTTTGCCTTTTAACTCGATCTCTCCTAGGTTTCTTGCCTATCTTTAATTCTGGAAACCATTATCTTCCCACACTTAACTGTAATCCTACTATTTTTTTTCTCTTGTTATTCTGTTTCCCCCTTGAACTTCAACTCTTTCGTATAACTTCTCTTTTTATATTGAACAAATGCTGATGTTATTACAGTGCGTTAACACAGTCATTCAAGAGGGGAGATATCAAACTAATTCAGTTTAAAATGGCCAGGAAGTGTGTGACAATATTTATTTTTCCCTTATTACTAGTCATTATCCAAATTATTGTTTTAGATTTACACTGTATTCAAGAGTAAAGAGAATGTCAGACAGTTTGAATGATATAAGAAAACTTGCAAAGTCCGTTTAAATTTTAAAAAAAATATGATTAGATCACAAAAGAGGGCATATGAAAAGAGATTCTTTTAAGTTTAGTAAAAATTCCCTGCATGGAACTGATAGTAATGTGGTTGTGTGCGTTCTCTGTTTTATTAATTATCTGTTAACATTAATTCTATTGTTTCATAGAAAATTAATTCTAATTAATCAAACTTTTTTTAAAGTACATGTTTTGCTTATATTAACTCTTGGTTCTGATGGTGGTGATACGTTAAAAAAAAGATAAAAATATAGAGAAAGCTACCTTAGTGGTTTAAGAATTCAAAATATATTTAATATTACAAATATGAATATTCTCTAATATTATACTCTTATGTGTGTCAATTAAAAATTGGTGCCTTTCAAAAATGATTTCTCCTTTGTTGTGTGAGATTATTTCCTCTGAACCAAGAAGACTTCCAGAATAATCCCAATTAAGTAAAGCTGATTTTGAAAGCAGTTTTATAAATATTTAGGAACCAAACCCTTTCATTGTAAACCATGGAAACTGACTCTGCACTAATATTGTCTGACAGTGACCTAATTAGAGTTATTTGCATACTAATGAGACTTTGAAGGAGATAAGCAATAGCATGCTTGTAATAGATAATTAATTTGTATTTCAAAATAAGCTATGGCTATTTAACAACTCAAATGACACATTGAATTAAAATAGTTGTTCAAGTTACTTCTTAACAATAAACTACTGTTCTAGCTTTTCAATTTTGCTTAAACTTCAAACTTGTGAACATACTCCATGTATTCATGTATATTCATAAGGTGACTCCTCATTAAGTACTTAATTCTCAAATTCATCTTCAAAATAATATCTCTCTTTGCCAAGAAATTCAGAGTGATTTATTTATTATTAATTAAAATATTTCCTTCTTATGTAGCAACATGCATCTGAATAGCACAATGCACTTCTCAAATAATCTTACATCATCCCCTGGGATCCGCATTCCCACATTTTAGTCATTGAAATGGGAGCATTGAGTGAGGAAGGGATGTGGCCACGCAAAGCAAATCAAAATCATTCTTTCCCCGAGGCAGCCTTCGGGGAAGCCTTCTTCCTTTTGCCTCCTTAAGTGAAATAAGACTTCCAGAACCTTAAGTAAACTGACCAGGACAAATAATAAACTTGTTCGACACGTCTAATAAACTGTCCCTTATTGATCACTGAAAGCCTAAAATATCGAATGTCATTCACCAATCATGGCAACAGGAAATGAATGAGTGAGTTGGGGTGATTTATATAATGCCTTCCTCTTCTGGCCCATTCATCTAAGTTTCGAACTGTGACTGTGGTTTATTTTCATAAAGATAAGTCACTCTTCAGTATAGCTGTTCTGTTATCAATTACTCTATGCTGGCAATCCCGATGGCAGAATTCTGGGTGAATTCTGGAAGTAATACAGGCCTTTCTCCAAGAGAAATTTTAAATTTTTACACACAAAAAAATCTTCTCACTGACCCCTGATGGCACACCCAACACAGATACCCACTGGCATTATTTGTTTAGCTTCTGACAAGGAGACTAAGAGTAACCATTGTTGGAATTCTAAATAAGTAGGAAAGAACACACAGGAAAGCAAGAGCACAAATGGGGAGGAGAAAAAGTGGCAACGTGTTAGAAACACTAGTTTATGGTCAACTGTACAGCCTTGAAAACTCAAAATAACCTTAAAGCTTAGAAATCCTTTCTCCTTTACAATACAAAGGTATTTTTTTGGATTACAGTTGTTTATATATCATTGTTCTAATAAACAGCAGAATCACAGACCCTAAAGCTAAAAGAAACCTGATGAGATTTTATATAATGTTATATTATTTTTTAACCTGAAAACACTTAGAGATTTGATTTGATTTTTTATTGCACATGCAGGGATCACTAAAACATAAAGGAAGTTAGGTGACATTCTTATACAGGATCAGGAAGAAATCTTTTTGTATAATAGAATTAAATACCCACTTTTTTGAGAACTAAATCATATGCAATACTTTATCTGAGCAGGTACCTTCTAATCTTCGCATTGCAAAACCTCATTGTAATTCCTGCATTTGAAGGCTCTTGACCAAACGGACATTGTAGGTAAGAACAAATTTAAAATAAAGAACAAATTTAAAATAAAGCATACCAAAAATTAACATTTTGCTAATTTGGCAAAGGCCTATTTACTAATATTTTGAAAATGACTAACTTCAAGAAATTACTAATATTTCAAATATGACTTATTTCAAGAAATTGCTAATATTTCAAATATGACTTATTTCAAGAAATTGCTAATATTTCAAATATGACTAATTTCAAGAAATTGCTAATATTTCAAATATGACTAATTTCAAGAAATTAGTCATACTTGAAATTAATCATATTTGAAATACTAGTAAACACATATTTGATATATCAAATATAATTATCAGGCTAAAATATGCCATCTCTTTTCAAACCTAAAAGTAATCTAAGTTTGATTTTCTGACACAGATGGAACTGAACTTGTACTGCTTCGAAGTGATCAGTCTCATCCCAAAACAAACGTCATCATTTCAATATCCCTGTGTTCGATTTTGGGATCCTATTTCACTTTATGCATTTCTCAAAGTTACACACTGTTTTATTGATACATACACAGATATACAGGCTTTGCTAAGCAGATATTACTTTAAAGAATATAATTATGATTACGTAAATGAAAAATGCCATGTTGTCTACCAGCTGGAAAAACATTCTTCTAATCATCAAGCCTCTTTCAGGATGCTGAAAACCCTGAATTTTAGAATTGTCCCGGAAGTGCAAAGTATTGTTCTAAAAGTCACCTTGGTGCATGTGCTAGTAGCAAGCAACATATCACCGAAATGACATTTTCGCTAACAACAACAGCAAAAAAAATCATGCTTTCTATACACTTCAGATAAAAATAGCAGAGGCCTCCAGCACTGTTCCACATTTTATGGTCTCATGGACAAGCACAAGAAATTTCATTTTAAAACAACAAAACCCATGGAGTGTTCCTTTAATTGTACAGAATGTTAGCATTTTCCTAGGTTATCCCCTTAGTCTAAATTACATCTGCATAGTTGATGGATATCTGCATCTTGCTGTCAGTCATGAAGCTGAGCAGCTGTTACGTGTACTGAAGCTTACCTTGACCAAGTCTGTCTCCACACTCAAGAATCTGATTGTAGTTCTGGGATTAAAGTTCAATAGCTCTAGAAAAAAGAAATTCAAAGATGGAAGTTCTTCTCAGTTCTTGTGCATGTTATTCATAAGGTAGTTGGCTGCATTTTTAAAAAATATCTGGACAAGTGTTCTGGTCTAGATGTAACCTTTGTAGAGTTTTCTCAGATCTGTCAGCCCAGATGCTTGAATGGCAATAGGACTGAGGAGGCGAAGTGAGAAAGACAAATCTAAAAGATATGTTGATAATGGTTATTTATCTTAAGGCTGCTGAAAATTCTACCTCAGATGATTCAAGAAAGAGGTTAGTCCCTCTTGACGACATATTGTAGACAAAATTAGAAGATGGCTAATTGCATTGTGTCTAGTCAAATGCTGCACTAGCTAGCCCTTCAATACTTGACTGTTTGAAAGGAGAAAAAATTCCAAATAGGTCTCTAACCTCTTCTTACCACATACTGGTTTACCATTAGCCATTTAAAGCACAGACTTTCAAGCTGTGGGCAAGTCAGAAAGAACCAGGCAGACTTAGTGAGCATCTGGTGGGCTTGTCTGTCTAAGGAAAATGATGAAAAAGAAATAAACTCTATTTAATAACTCATAGTCTAGAATGACTAGAGAAATATAAAAAAAAAAAAAACATAATTATAATGAAATGGTGAAAGCAAATGGCAAGCATATGGACAAGCTCTGATGGCAGTGGTAAGTAGAGCACACTTAAGTAGGTGTGAGCTTCCAGGAAAGTCCTGAGCGAGAAGGTGGCACTTGACATGAAACTTTTAACATGGTTGGAAATTTGAAGCTAGCTCTGAAGCCATGACACTTAGCCAGAGTGGTCCCATGATTCTCAGTCCCTTTCTGCTCACAACCGGTACAAACCTCTCCTCTTGAGTTTGTGGGGAACTTGTGATGTAGGCTTATCCAGTAGAATATGGTGAAGGTGAAATAATTTAGTAATTAATTAATCAAGGTAAGTTAATATTTCCATTGCTGCTTTGCACTTAGCTGTACCCAACTTTGTGAGGGCTTTGGGTATCAATGGTAGTGCATAGGTGAGCTGGTTCATGGATTTTTGAGAGAGGCAACCACTCTTTTTCACCTAAGTGTCTAGAGAAAACAATCCTGAATCCCTTGCTCCAAGGTGTGGAGGGGGTATTGTAGTTACCAGGATATGGTAGAGGGAAGAGGTTTAGGAGAGAGCTTGGGGAGCTACTATACTGAATATTGATCACAATAAATGGAATCTCGGAGCACCACTGGCTTCAGCTTATGTCATTAGGAGTAGAGTTTCTCTTCCTTAGATTTCATCCTCCAGATCTGGCAAAGTCACCCTCTGTCTCTGACAGCTCACACCCCTTGTTGCATACTGAGCACCCTGTGTTGATGAAACAGATGTAAATCAATTACATAAATCCCAGGATATGGTGTTGTTTAGTAAATAATGTAAACAGCAAACATAACTCAGGACTAATTGTGCTCTTTGAAATGACTCAAGGATGACTGGTATCACTCGCTGCGAGAATACCGCTGTTCTCAAGATTTTAATTGTACTGATGTTCTAAATATGTACTTGGCATTATTTTCTCCTTGAAACTGTCACTACTCCATACCAAGCATAACAATGCAAAATGAAGATGTGATACTTTTTATGCAGAAACTGGGATCTAAGTATTTTAGTACAGCTCTTAATGAAGAAATCAATAATTGTCTCTGGTGTTCAAAAGTAGTTTAAATAGCTTATATCAATACCCACTACAGGAATTTGTGAAACGTGAAGAAAAAAAATGAAGGTTGATGGTTAGTTTGTTTTTGATTATTGTAAATAGCCAGATATAAACCAAGAATAATTACAATAGAGAGGTGCTATAAAATTATGATATACTATAAAAGAGCAAGTATGGTAACATTTTACACAATATAGCTATTGTATATATATACTTACAATTGTATATATACACATATACATTGTGTATATATACAATATAGATAAAATAAAATTTTAATTTAGTTATCTCATTCTGAAGTGCCAAAAGAATCTGAGTGGGATTAAAATTGGATATTAAAAAATTATAACACACTTTAGTTAGATAGCATACCTTTGGTCATTTAAAAATAAAAACTCTTGAAAGTCAACAACGTGTGCTGTTAAAGTTATTTTAAAGAAATATTCAGGTATGAGTGTAAGGATGTAGCAATAAGCATTGTTTACAGTAGAATAAAAGTACCATTCAGTCAATAGAGTGGATTTTGCTAAAACACTTTGTTTTTGTTGCTGTTGCCCAGGCTGGCGTGCAGCGGCACAATCATAGCTCACTGAACCCTCAACCTCCTGAGCTCAAGTGATCCTGCTGCCTCAGCCTCCTGAGTAGATGAGACTACAGGCATGTGCCACCACACCTAGCTAAATAATCACTTGTTAACGTGAGAAAATAAATTGCAAAAGAGGGAAATATAGACAGAAAGAGAGATAAAAATGACCGTCTACTACCACCACAGAATAATAAAAGAAACTAGAACACACAAACCAACAAGTTAGTAGTAGTTATATATTGGAGATGAGAAAATAAACATATTTTTGTTTTAAATAAGTAGTTTTATATTCAGTTTCACAGTTTTCTTCCTTAAGCATATATAATTATTATTTTTGTTGGAAACACATGGAATATTAGTAAATATAAGTTTTTAAAAGATTTTGGAAAAGATCATGCAGCCCTTACTAATTCTGACAAAGTATGTTTAGTTTCCGATTTCTCATATCAATTCAAATAAAATAGTTTGATTTAAATCAAGTACTAGAACGAAACTTTAAATGTGAATGTGTTGCCTACACAATGTGGTCAATCAACATATAGGTATCTTTGTATTAAAACTTTATGTCATTTTCTTCAAGTGAATTTTTTGTAAAAATGATTTATAAATCCTTAGGCCTGTCTAATAATGTTAAACTTAACATAATTATTACCACTGGATAGTTTTTCTGGAGAGGAAAGTCAGGCCTAAACTCACTAACTGTACACTATTGGTGGCATTTAATCATGTATTTATTTTTATTTCTGCGTAATTTTTATTGTAAAATGTTTCCTCCAGAGGATCCTACATTTCCTAACAGGTCTATTTCAAATCTCTTTGAGGCTCCTTAAAAAGTCAGTGTTACAACATATCTTCAGTGAATACTTCCCAACCAATTCAGATTTTTATTCAAAACCATCTAGAAGAAAATTTTCTACCTAAATCTCAAATTTACGTCTAACATCACATCTACAGGAACTAAAAAAAACAAGAACAAATTAACCACAAAGCTCACAGAAAAAAATAAATAACTAAAATTAGAGCAGGACTGTATGAAATTGAGACCCCAACATTTGTACAAAAATAATCAGTGGAAACAAAAGTTGCTTCTCTGTAAGGATAAATGCAATTGATAGACTGCTAGCTAGATTTTTAACAAGAAAAATAGAGAGAAGATCCAAATAAGCACAATCATAAATGACAAAAGTAGCATTACAGCTGACACCACAGAAATACAAAAGATCCTCAGAGACTATTATGAATGCAAACTGGAAAATTTAAAGGAAATGGATAAATTCCTGGAAACACACAATCTCACAAGACTGAATTAGGAAGAAAATGAAGCCTTGAAGTGACCAATATCATGTTCTGAAATTGAATCAGTAATTAAAAACCTACCAACCAAAAGAAGCTGCAGACTAGATGGATTTAGAGCCCAATTCTACTGGAAGTAGGAAGAAAAGCTGGTACCTATTCTACTGAAATTATTCCAAAAATCAAGAAGGAGGGACTCCTCCCTAACTCATTCTTTGAAGGCAGCATCACTCTAATACCAAAACCTGGCTAAGACACAATGAAAAAGAAAAAGAAAAACAAAAACTATGGAATAATATCCCTGATGAATATGGATGCAAATATCCTCAACACAATACTAGCAAGCTGAATTCAACAGCATATCAAAAAGTTAGTTCTCCATGATTAGGTAGGCTTCATTCCTGGGATGCAAGGTTGGCTCAATATACACAAATCAATAAATGTGATTCATAACATAAAGTGAACTAAAAACAAAAACCATATGACTATCTCAATAGACATGGAGAAAACTTTCAATAAAATCTAACATCCCTTCATGATTAACAGCCCCAAGACTCCCCCAAAACTAGACATCTAAGGAATATACTTCAAAATAATAAGAACTATCAATGCCAAACTCACAGCCAATATGACAATGAATAGGCAAAAACCGGAAGCATCTTCTTTGGGAAGTAGAATAAGAGGATGTCCACCCTCACCACTACTATTCAACATTATGCTGGAAGTGCTAGCTAGAGCAAATCAGGTAAGAGCAAGAAATAAAAGGCATCAAAACAGAAAAAGAAGAAGCCAAACTATCTCTCTTCTTGGATAATATTGTCCTATCCCTAGAAGACTCTAAAGACTCAGCCAAAGACTCTTGGCACTGATAAGTAGTAAATAACATAAAATTTCGGCATATAAAATCAATGTACAAAAATCAATACTATTTCTATACACCAATAATGTTCAAACTGAGAGCCAAATCAAGAATGCAATCCCATTTAAATAGCCAAAATAAAATAAAATACTTAGTAATGCATCTAACTAAAGAAATGAAAGATCTCTATAAAGAGAACTACAAAACAGCTAAAAGGAATCACAGATTACACAAAGAAATTAAAAAACATTCCAAGTTCATGGATCAAAATTATCAGTATTATTAAAATGGCCATACTACCCAAAGCAATCTACAGATTCAAGGTTATTCCTATAAAATTACTAATTTTATTTTTCACAGAACTAGAAAAAAACTATTCTAAAATTCAGTTAGAACCAAAAAAGAGCCCAAATTGCTAAAGCAATTCTAAACTTAAAGAACAAAACTGGAGGCACCATGTTATCTGACAAGACACCTAAGGAAGAACTACTACAAACTATGCTACAAGGCTACAGTAAACAAAACAGCATAATACTCACACAGAAACAGACACATAGACCATTGGAATAGAATAGGGAACCCGGAAATAAAGTTGAACACATAGCCATCTGATCTTCGACAGTCAACAAAATAAGAAATGAATAAATGATTCCCTATTCAATCAATTATACTGGGATAACTAGCTAGCCACACACAGGGGAATGAAACTGGTTCCCTAACTTTCACCGTATACAAAAAAGAGCACAAGATCAATTAAATATTTAAATGTAGACCTTAAACTTTTAAGAATCCCAGAAGAAAACCTAGGAAACACCATTCTGTCCATAGGCCTTAGGAAAAAAATTTATTACTGAGACCTCAAAAGCAATTCCAACAAAAACAAAATTGACAAGTGAGACCAAACTAAACTAAAAAGCTACTGCACAGCAAAGGAAACTATCAACAGAGTAAACAGGCAACCTACAGAATGGGAAAAAATATTTACCAACTATGCATCTGACAAAGGTCTAATATTCAGAATCTACAAGAAACTTAAACAATTGAATAAGCGAAATAGAAATAAACCCATTAAGAAATGGGCAATTATCCTCAGCAAACTGACACAGGAACAGAAAACCAAATGCCACATGTTCTCACTCATAAGCGGGAGCTGAATAATGAGAACACATGGACACCGGGACAGGAACAACACACACTGGGGTCTGTTGTGGGAGGGGAGGGGAGTGGGAGAGCATCAGGAAAGGTAGCTAATGCATGCCGGGCTTAATACCTAGGTGATGGATTGATAGGTGCAGCACACCATCATGGCACACATTTGCCTACGTAACAAACCTGCACATCCTGCATATGTACCCCAGAAATTAAAATTTAAAAAATAAACGGACAAAATATATGAACAGACATTTCTCAAAAGACATATAAGTGTCCTCTATCCATATGAAAAATGCTCAACGTTACTAATAACTAGAGAAATGCAAATCAAAACCACAGCAAGATACCATCTCACACCAGTCAGAATAGTTATTATTGAAAAGTCAAAAATAAAATAGTTGCTGGTGAGGTTGCCGAGCAAAGGGAATACTGATACGCTGTTGGTGGGAGCGTACATTAGTTCAACCACTGTGGAAAGCAGTTTGGAGATTTCCCAAAGAACTTAAAATGGAGCTACAATTTACCTAGTAATCCCACTACTGGGTATATATACAGAAGAAAGCAAATCTTTCTGCTAAAAAGACACATGCACCCTCATGTTCATTGCAGCACTATTCACAATAGTAAAGACATGTAATCAAACTAGATGCCCATCAACGGTAGACTGTATAAAGAAAGTGTGGTACATACACACCATGGAATATTATGCAGCCATACAAAAGAATGAAATCCTGTCCTTTGCAACAACATAGATGCAACTGGAGTTCATTATCCTAAATGAAGTAACACGGTGACAGAAAACCAAATACTACATATTCTCAGTTATAAGGGGGAAGTAAACATTGGGTACTCACGGACATAAAGATGGGAACAATAGAAACTGGGGACTACTAGAGGAGAAAGGGAGGGAGGTGGGGAAGGGTCAGAAAAACTACCTATTGGGTACTATGCCTAGTACCCAGATGAAGGAACCATTCATACCCCAAACCTCAGCAACACACAATACAACCAGGTAAAAAGCCTGCACGTGAACCCCATGAGTCTAAAATAAAAGTTGAAAAAAAAATGTGTGGCACTTAAATTACATATAAATATAAAGTTTAATTCTATCTGTAGAAAATAAAATAATTATACATGTAACAGTTTAAAATATAATCAAATTATGCTGTTTCAGAAACAAAAGCTGGCTTTTGACACAGGGGAAAAAAAATGAGAACAGAGTTGAAAATAGGTAGGAATCACCTAACTGTTTTAGGCATTCATAGAGACAGAAAGTTTAGAAAAAAATTCAGGTTTAGAGATCTATTGGGAGTTAACTCCAGAATACAATGGAAGTATATTTGGGGGAGAAACTAGAAGATCTGGGAAAGTAAAATGATTGTATGTTCTAAACAATCTTGTACTTTTGGTGAAAGAATCAGTTGTTAAGTAAACAACGACGAACATTGAGATTTGTTTATTTCAATTGAAATAATGCTCTGACAAAGCTACTAATGCCTTAATTCACTCATTTTCAAAAATACGCATCAGCAAAATGAGTCACTTATTATATCAAAGTTATGTAGAAACCAATGGAACACTAACGAAAGTGGAAATACTTGGTCAAGGCGAGGATAGAGTTCTCCATGCTTTCCTTAGGAGCTTCCAAATGTGAAGAAATAGTAACCTGAAAGAGCTTGTCCTTCAAGATGAATCCCCAGTGGCTAACTGGGCCTAAATCTAAATAGAATCAAGTGTAATTATTTGCTGGAAGCTACACACCTCTGAGTTTCCCAACAACTTCCACCTTTTAACATTGGGAATTTCAGAGATCCACTGTATCAAGAAGCAGCATCGTTGGTAATCAAAAAATGTGAATATAATTGTGTAAAATTTATTACAGAAATACAGACTGAATTCAGTGCCAGGTAACTGTACCAAAATAATGATTTATAGATAATATAAATCATTTCCTCTCAAAATAGGAAACTTCAATAGCATGGAAATTTTAAAAATAAACTTCTTCCATAAATATCTGCCTTGTATCTACTCTATTCCTATTTTTATACAAAATTTAGCTCAATTAAAACAAGATAATTACATAAATTTAAAATAAAATTTCAGATTAAAAAATTTAATTTTGTAACAATCTATGCATCGATTTGACTATTTTTAACTTTTTTTAACTACCACTTATTATGCACGTGTGGAAAAATATATTAACTACATATTCCAAATACAATCTATTTGTAATAAACACATGAATTTGAAGGCTGAAATAATGTGTAAACTATTACATATGTGCCGTAAAATGTCTTTCAATAGAAACTTTTACAGCAACACTTATGATTCTTATAAAAACAATCAGACTAAAGTTTTTTGTTCTTTTTTTTTTTTTTTTTTTTCTGCGATGGAGTCTCGCTCTGTCGCCCAGGCTGGATGTAGTGCAGTGGCACTATCTCGGCTCATTGCAACCTTCACCTCCCAGGTTCAAGTGATTCTCCTGCCTCAGCCTCCTGAGTAGCTGGGACTACAGGTATGAGCCACTTTTCCCGGTTAATTTTTGTATTTTTAGTAGAGACGGGGTTTCACCATGTTGGCCAGGCTGGTCTTGAACCATTGACCTCAGGTGATCTGCCCACCTTGGCGTCCCAAAGTGCTAGGATTATTGGCATGCAGACTAAAGTTAATTTAAAATATTATTCATGTGAGTACTAACACATACATTTCAAAACTCTGAAGGAAGTTTTCATCTCTCTCTTCTTTTCTCTTATTTCAAATGTCTTGTCCTATTGAGAGAAATGAAGTCAGTGACTACATTGGAAAACCCTTGATAGAGATACCATCACTTTGAATGTCTTAAATCCAATTTCAAATTCTGTCCAAATTAGTAGTTATCACATGTGATCATGAAAATAGTATGCTTTGTAAGTGTAAATACGAATACTACCTTATATATAGTGCTTTATATGCACAGAAAAGTTAGATGGGTTGAATACTTCTACCTTTCAATTTATAGTTCTTATATTGTTCCTGTAAGTGAAAAGTGGTAAATACATTTGATTCTAAAGTCTATCTTTCTGATATTTTTGAATTACAATTGGTCATTTAAAAGTGGCACGATCTCCCTTTTCTCAAAAGCAAAAACTTCATCGCTGTGTGTTTTTGATTCTCTCCTATAATTAACTACGTTGTTTTTAGTCTTATCTAACTTGTATTAATGAATACATAGTAAAGGCCAATTTGCTTTTCCACTGAATAAAAAAGTGGGCATTTAAAGTATTCCATTAAATCAATGACCTTAAAAAGAAAACTTACGTTGATAACATAATAATACATTGTCACTTGAGGGCAACAGCAGAGAAAATATACCTGTGCATTGAATGGAAAACTTAAAAGAAGAAACATTTTGCTTCAAATTTCTAACCAAAGAGCAATATACTTTCCAACTAAACACTGTAAAAAGTCTATTTTAATTAGTTTTTTAGTTTCTAGTAGTGTCACATCTATAGGGGAAACTTTCCTTTCATTAAAATGTTGCCAACACTTTCCAGTTTGTTTGAAATATGAGAAGCAAAATTTGACTGATCTATTCCTTCACTGCCCACTGATCTACTTCATGGCTTTTTCACTAGAGAGAGAAATAGCACCACGCAGGAAAATTTACACTAGAGTCATCCCAGAATTACACTTAGGGAAAAGTATCCACTTAGTATGTGAACTAGATAGAAATTTGGAATATTCTAAAACATTAATTTCACCAACACATTTTCCCTGCCAACCTACACATTTGTTTAAAAGCTGCGCTTCAGCCTAGACACAAAGAAAAGCAGCTTAGTATACCAACCAGGCAGTCAGGGCTTCATGTAAGGAATCCGTCTGTGAACAGTTTGGTGTGCGGTTTGTTGCTTTCTGTAACTAGAAATGGAAGATTTCAACAGTATAAAATATTTTGGAAGTATAAATGTCAAAACAGCATGCATTTCAGGCCATAGAATTTTTGAAAACATAATTCTATCATAAACATCCAGTTCACCATAGCCACCAGTAGAAATACCATAATAAACCAGAAAAACTCTGTATTTTCAATAATTGTGTAATTGGCCGGGCGTGGTAGCTCACGCCTGTAATCCTAGCACTTTGGGAGGCTGAGGCAGGCAGATCACCTGAGGTCAGGAGTTCAGGACCAGCCTGAATAACATGGAGAAACCCTGTCTCTACTTAAAAAAAACAATACACAATTAGTAGGGTGTGATGGCGCATGCCTGTAATCCCAGCTACTCGGGAGGCTGAGGCAGGAGAATTGCTTGAACCCGGGAGGCGGAGCTTGCAGTAAGCCAAAATCACACCACTGCACTCCAGCCTGGGCGACAAGAGC
>NW_012101754.1:3690411-3697916 GCF_000951045.1 Mandrillus leucophaeus | reverse complement strand
AAAAAAAAAAAAAAAAAAAAAAAAAAAAAGGTATAATTGTATTGAGAAGGCTGGGCTCTAACCTGGAAAAATAATGTAATCAAGCAAGAAGAGTATGTTGAACTATATCTTTAATAAATGGAGGCTGACAAACAAGCTAACAAGCTGGACTTTTGAAATATTATGGTTCCTGATATAGATGGGTGGGTATGTGTGTGTATGTACATGGTGAGAACACAAAATCAACATTCATCTCTCGCTGAGCATGCTTTTTCGAGGACGGCCCAACAGCCTTCCACTCCTCCACCCTCGGATTATCACTAGTGTCTCTGAGAAGTGAGATGATTTCAAAGTGACAACTTTTAACGTATACACAGAATTTCTAAAAAATCAAAACACTGGTAGTTGAGAGGGCCAAAATCTAATTTATTTATATCAATAAAATATGCACCTCAAGATGCTCAAGACCTCAAGATGGTCTCAGTTGAGTAATGTATTGGATTTTCTACTGTTTTTAGAAGGAATGAGTAATGACAGTGAAAAGGCTTAGGTTCATTAAAGAAAAACAAATTTCATGTACTGAGTCCTTTATTTAGAAGGAGCCTGTGATGTGAGTTGACAGTCGCTTTGTTTAGACAAGTGTCATAGTTTTATTTCTGACCACATTTTCGCAAGTCAAATAAGGCAATCATTCGATCAGCATCCAGCCTGGACATCCAACATCAACAGGAAAACAAGGGTTTCAAACTGAAGACCCAGACTATTCAAAATCTAATAATTAACTTTTTTTTCCTACAATAATAGCAGCATTTTACATAATTTGACCCATATGGGTCTAGATCAATAGCTTACTGAGGTGAAATCTAATTCCCGGTCCTCATTCCACATTTTTTTTTCCGGAAAATAAAACATTTTAACATAAATAAGAGATGTGTTGTTAATTAGCTACTGAAAAACTGAATATGCTCTTTTGGGGTTAACTATAACTTAACTCTAAGGTAGGTAATACTATTGAATATTCTTAATTAGGGATGACACGTATTTTGAAACAATGGTAATTAAATTCAGATATGTATTTTCTGTCACCCGTAAAAGTGATACTTTCTTAAATTTTCATGATTTACATCTAGTAATCGTCAAAAGCAAATATTAATTTTAGAGAAAGACTAGTTAGGGTAGAGTGATCTTTAAAATTCTAAGTACGATGAATTAAGCTTTTATTGAATTTTTGAAATTTTCTTGCCAATAGTATCCATCTACTAGGAAACATAAATCTGAGAGAAAATGTACAAAAATATAAATTTTTGAGAATCCAAATAGATACTGATTTATGAATTAATTTCAACTATAAATGCACATTTTAAAAAATTACTGATTTCTGAGATTTTGCTTTCTAGAGTACATCAGAGTTTATATTAAGGATGCTTTGTAGCTTCAGCCATATTCAGAAAATTAAAAACCTCCATCTCAGTTAATCAGCTAATGTTCTTTTACAAAAGTTTTAAATAAATGACAATATTCCTTAGTGTGTGTGTGAAGACATAAAATTGGTCCACAGAACTTGGATAATTATCCCCATCATTTCAGCTGAAAAATAATTTTACTGAGTTACCTAAAATATAGAAACCATGGTTTTATTTACTTAAATTATTTAAGTATTCACTTTCATTATTTAATTTGCTTCTACATACATTTGTTTTCTGCAAAGATCAAACAAGTTATAATTTGTAACCATCCCTACCACAAGAAAAACTCATTACATGAAACATAAAAAGCAAACAGTCCAAGAAACTTTTGAAGATTTTACAAGTAAGTGATAAAAAAAAAAAAGAGATGATTCAATTTCAGTACCCTCTGGCTATTTCAAAAATAGTTTTGTTTACTCTGTATTGTGAAAAATATAACATGAAGTAATGAATATTGACTAAACCTGCAGTTAATGTAAAATCTGTTCGCCAAACCCATAACAGATGGTTTGATGTAAATTAAAGTCATTACTCTGCCATTTACAGTTTATAAAATATGCATACATTTGAAGGTACATTAGTTCCAAATTATTTCTTTCAAAGCCATTATACATTAAGAAAAACTAACCGATTGATTCTGTAGCATATACATTGTCTGCCAGATAATATACAATTAATATAGAAAAGCTTTTACTATATAAGAATATTCACATAAAATACTCTATCTCAATGCATAAGAGTGTTGTATTGAGTATACAGAAAGGTTTCATCAAAGCAACTCAAGAGATTTAGGAGTCAAAAGTGAGGTTTATGTACATGATTCTTCTAGTAATTAATGAAGACACAAAATGTAAATCACTTGGTGTCATTTGCCCTCAGCTGCTTACCTGAAAACCACCTGGACTCAGAAAGCAGTGATTTCTAAGTTTCTATAATATCATACGCGTTTGGGATCCAGGTTATTAACTGCCATGATGACCTCATTAGGGCTCAGGTACAGACGGTGGGTTGTCTTGGGGCCCAGCTGAAAGTGTTAAGAAGGAGTGATTGGTAGTCTCTAAAGTGCCACTGGCTACCACCTGCGTCCTGCGTGGCACCCATGCTTACGTCAATTCTGCTTCAGAGACCAGCACATTGCTTTTCTCTACAACAGACTTAATTGTTATACGTTGAAAATAGAGCAATAAAGGGAAAAACTAAAGATTTGTTATAATAACCAGTAACTACATATGGAAGAACAATATGTGCCTTCTTTTTCAGGGGCACATTTACAATAAACTGAAGAGCCTCCCCAGTAAGTTAGCAATGTGTTCACGTGATTACACATTTTTGAAAACTTGGCAAAATTAAATATTTCAGTTATGATTAATAAAGATCGCTTTCTGTTTTTGCTCTGATATTCCCTCTTATACCTCTTTCTCTGATTGATCATTAAGGGTACTTGATTTGGGGCATTCACCTGAAGGAAGTCCATTTGGGAATTCTTTTCATATCGGCATGGTAGCATGGATTTATTTTATGCTTTGCCGTCACTTCCATAGTAAGATTTTGTGGACTGCCCCACGGTACAAGAAAGGCTTTCAGGCAAACGACTGTCCTCTGTGCTGACTTGTCCAGTCTACAGAGTGATACGGGGCCAGAAGTCCCTTCATGGTGTGAATGGACTACTAGCGGCCTGGCGACAGAGGGTACATGAGGAGTCTAGCAGCCACAAAAGACTGAAAATGTGTGAGGAAAATTCTTCCAATTGCTGAAAATGTGAAATCCTGTGAAGACTCAGTTTTCCTTGAAAGTTAAAATAGAAATTCAAATAGCAGGATATGAATTTCTATCTTATAGTGAATGTATAGATACAACATACACAGCTGTGCATGTCTGTGTGTGTGTATAAGTGTATGTCATATACAATGGTAAATGGATCACATATTTCTTTTCTGAAATGGAGTTGATCAGAATCCCTGTGTTTATGGGGCGTAATCTCATAGCATCACTGCAAAGCACAGGAGTCTCTGTGTCTGCCACTGCATGTTTAATACATCCTAACCTACCAAATCATGTCTTAGCATAGCTGATGCATTTTGTCCTGATGAATTTTGACACGTCCAGCAAAATAGCACACTAAATTGCTACCAACCCAGCAAATCACAGCAGAGTCAAGTACTACACAGAGGCACCTACACATATCAATCAATACATCAAAGTGAGGTGAGAATAATCTGATTACATGATAATGTAGTTCAACATACATACAGCAGTTTAAAAGTCTTTGAATTGTTCTTATGTATGCCTTATTTTTATATTACTTTCAGGTATTTTATTAGAAATATTTATCAAACCAGTAATTTAAAAGATGTTGTAGAGTTGTTGTAGGAAACTAATTAAGGCAGTCTGCTTTTTGTCTTTCTAAATGTTATGTCTGTGATGTTTGCCAAGTTTCTTATTTTAAATATTCAATTGTATCTAATTTCAGATTTATAATTTTTATTCATTTTTATAAGAAATTCTAATTATTAAAATATAGCATTATAAAAGCTTCAAATTTCACACAATCTGAATCTGTCCCTTCTATATGTCAGCATTGCTAGGGTAGCTTTAGTGACTGAAACCTATTCATCTGAATGGCCTGTCTTATCTAACATACTAGGATTCTTTATAACTAAAATGTTATTATACTTCCATTTGATATTCGCCCCAATCACTTTACAAGGTTAGTTTGGGTCCATGCAGGTTTTTTTGTTTTGTTTTGTTTTCTTCTTCAATCTCAAGTCAGGAGGATTTACCCCGATTTAAGTATTAAATGTTTTAAGATAATCTACAAAATCTGTGAGCATTTATTATTAGGTAAGTTCACCTGTTCATTTTCATATTCCTCATAAGGAAAGCAGATGGAAGATCTTGACCAACCATAGCCCTTTTTTGGCAATATTTAACACTAAAGTTTTAGCTGGAAGCACCTGTTTTTTTAGGGTTAAGGCTTTTCTTTCCCAGGCCTTTCCTTTGAGGCTTTTTGCCATTTCTTTTTTTTTTTTTTTTTTGGGTTTTTTTCTTTTTGGAAACCTTTTTTTTTTTTTCTTTTGAATTATTTTTGTTTGGCTTCCTTTGGCTTTCTTTTTTTGGTTTTAAAGTTTTTTTAACTTGTTTTTTTTTCGTTTAATTGAACCGGTTTTTTGCTTTTGGTTTTTTTTTTTCTTGGTTGTTTAAATTTTCGGAGGGGGGTTGGGTTTCGTTTTTCTTCCATTCCCTTCGGGTTTTTTTTTTTGATTTTTTTTGGCCCCTTCATTTTTTTCGTTTTTCCTTCAACTTTTTTTGCTTTATCAGCAGTGGCCTGGGTATGAATAGAGAAACGATCAAATCTTAAATTCTCAATATGAAAATATGAGAGGATATGATATGCCAATTGTGTAAATTAACCAAAGTAAGAAAACAAAATAAATCGAATCTCTACCATGTGCAAGTATGACAGGCACCTGTACAAGCTTTCTCACCGAATTTTACAATCTTTCTTAGATTGATAGTATTTCTTCATTGTTCAAATTTAATACCTAAAGATCAGTGAAGTTAAATCATTTGCTGTGAAACTGAAAAATGGCAAAACATTTTAAGAGGTCCTCTTACCAAGCTGATGTGCTTTGGCTGTGTCCCCACCAAAAATATCATCTTGAATTGTAATCCTCATAATCCCCATAAAAGGTACGCCCAGGTGGAGATAATCTTATCCTGGGTGCGGTTTCCCCTGTGCTGTTCTCGTGACAGTGAGTGAGTCTCATGAGATCTGATGGTTTTATAAGGGTCTGGCATTTCCCCTGCTTGCACTCATTCCATCCTTCACCCTGTGAAGGAGCCTGCTTCTCCTTTGCCTGCCATTATGACTGTAAGTTCCTTGAGGCCTCCCCAGCCATGCAGAACTGTGAGTCAATTAAACCTCTTTCCTTTATAAATGACCCAGTCTTGGGTATTGCTTCATAGCAGTGTGAGAATGAACTAATATACAAGCTCATACTCTTTTTAGACTCATGCCATGCAGATTTAAAATACCTTCTCAAACACAGACTGTTCAGTCATATTTCTACATGGATAGCTATGCCCTTAGTGTTTATGCTACAGGAATTCTTGAAATTTTCCAGTAGAAGTTCTTTCAAATGTGATATTTCATCTGTCTGTTGAGGCTCATGCTGTGTGATAAACTTATTTCTCAAATAGATCCTAAATATTCTGATTATCTGAAACTTTCTCTTCTATACACAAGCAAATAGCCAGAAACTAACATAGGACTTGAGCAATTTCTAAATATGCACTCATCTTGGGTTATGATTATATTTAGATGCTGTCAAAATGGAAGACAAATTTACCATCTAAATGTTTGATTTGCTCAATAGCAAACAATTAGATTTACACCTAACTGACTTTCTGTTTTGAATCTGTCTTTGCTCTATGTGTAAACATAGAGCAAGTCTGTTTTCACATGTAGAAGCAGGTGACAGAAATCAGGGCATGTAGGGGTTGAGGCATTCAAGAAAATAGGTGAGAAAGAGCTGCACATGTGGTCCACAGTAGTACTGCTCACAAGGCAAGTCAATTGCCTTCCTTGTGGTTTGAGATATCAGTTAATATTTTATACATTTCCAATTATGAGAGAAGACATACGAATAAGATTCCTAAGTCTGCAAGCTGGCTGGGTATTTGAGAAGTTACCTAAATTATATCTGAGTGTATTTTAAAATGATTTTAATTACTATAAATTTTCAGTTTCCACAATAAAATATACTTAACTATTTACACATTGCCCAAGATTGGGCTGTAAGCTCTTTTCTCAGCAGAGGTCACAAAATAGGCCTCAGCCAATGTAAAGTCTACCCACACATTCAGTGTGGCTGTTTCCTGAGGCCCACTGTGTTTTAAAAACGAATGTAACTAGATGCATTTGATCTCTGGTTCCTGTTCACATATTAGAGTGTACATATTTTTTCTTAGATTCTCCAAGAATTTATAATATCTACAATCATTTCAGTGTGCCTCCCTATTCTATGGTCCTTTCATCCGCATACAACCACAAAGATGGTTCTAGTTCCTTCTATGTGCCCAGGATGATGAAATGTAAATTTCCACCCCAGCTCACCTCTGAGATCTAGACCCATGTACCAAAGGCACTTTAAGGGTTTTCTATTTCAATAAATGCCATTGCTATCCAGTTAATTATGCAAACCAGAAAGTTAGAAGTCATTTATGATGCCTCCCTCCCCTTCATTACCATAGCTAGACCAACACAAAAACCTTTTAATTTTTTATTCCCAAATGTCTCAGGAATGTGATCATTTCTGTTCATTTCTAATTACTTCCTTGAATATACTCTCAAAGTGCCCTGTACTTTTCTTCACATGTGATTTATAAATATACAGCATGGGTAGAATTACTCACCAAAATCGATGTTCACCATTAAGTTCTAAACTTCAAGTGAACAGTGATAATGTATATTCTGGTCCCAGTTCATCTCCAGAAAATCAGAAAATACCAAAAATTTTAGGAAAAATAAATGTGGCACTTTTAGCATGTTTCAATTTCCTTTTTTTTTTTGAGACGGAGTCTCGCTCTGTTGCCCAGGTTGGAGTGCGGTGGCGCCACCTCGGCTCACTGTCAGCTCCACCTCCTGGGTTCCTGCCATTCTCTTGCCTCAGCTTCCCGAGTAGCTGGGACTACAGGTGCCCGCCACCATGCCCGGCTAATTTTTTTGCATTTTTTAGTGGAGACGGTGTGTCACCGTGTTACCAGGGTGTTCTGGATCTCCTGACCTTGTGATCCATCCGCCTCGGCCTCCCAAAATGCTGGGATTACAGGTGTGAGCTACCGCATCCAGCCTCCATTTCCTTTTTTTAAAATGATAGGTTTATTATTATCATTGTATATAAATGTTTACCATATTTTAGATTTTTTATGAAGTTTCCTGCGAGTAAAATTGTATCAAATGTTGGAAAACACCAGAAAGTTTCAGTCAAGAAAAGTTTTATATTTTACATGCCCCAAAATAGAGTATGAAGTTATTTATCTACATTTTAAGCATTGATT
>NW_012101754.1:3676736-3689716 GCF_000951045.1 Mandrillus leucophaeus | reverse complement strand
GGATCACAGGCATGAGCCACCGTGCCCTGGCCTTAAACATCTTTTCTTAATAAGTTACCCAGTCTCAGGCAGTTCTTTATAGCAATGGGAAAACAAACTAATACCATTTGACAGAAATTTATATTATTTCCATAAATTGTCTTTTAGAGCCTTTTCTCAATTCTATTTGAGTATTAATGTCTCCTAAAACAATAATAAAAGCTATTTGTATATTAAAATTATTTGATAATATTAATTATTTATATATTAATATTAATAACATTAACATGTATAATACACATAAATTGAAATATTAATATTATTTATTTGCTAAATATTAGTGCTTTTGTCATGAGATGGGGTCTCACTATATTGTCCAGGCTGCTCTTGAACTCCTGGGCTTAAGTGATTCTCCTGCCTCAGTCTGTGGAGTAGATGAGACTTACTGCTTTTTTAATAGTAACTATTTTCATTTTAATTCTATTAGTGACAGTTTGATATGCCAAGTATTTTACATTATATTTTACCAAAGCTGAACTTTATTTTTGCCTGTCATTCTGAGATAAGAATGCTTTTGCTCACTTTAAAATGGAGATAAACATGAACTTAAACTGGTGTCTATTTGTTATGAATTTCAGTTTTTCAAATACAGTTTTTAAATTCATCAAGTTTTTACAATTGAAATTAACCTGACAAATATAATGCATGAAATTGTCTGTATTATGAAATGATTATTACAGATAAAGCAAAAGTCCCCTTTGACCCCCAATCCTAAATCCATCGAGTAGATATTGAGCCAGGGCAACATTTTATCCCACTGTACACGATGACGGAAGAACTGCAGGGATAGTTTATAGAGGGAGGTAATTCCATTTACTGACAAGAGTGTAAAGATCTCTGATACCTTATCTAGTGATAACAGAACAGGGAATAATTCAGCGGAACTGAGGAGTGGTTTACATTATCAGGGCCACAGCGTTGAGAAATGTCAGAAACACAGTAGGAGTTTGGCCAAGCAGAGCCAAACTCCTGAGAGTGGCCACACCACCCACTCCAGCAACAGAACACACACCTTCTGGTGATGGAAATGGCACCATAATGAGACAAGCTAGCCCAGGCCCCTCTAAGGCGGTACTAAATAATAGCAGGTATTTGAGACACATTTTAAAAGATGTTTTCTTTGGTTGGTTTTGTTTCTGTTCTTAACCATAGGAAAAGAATCAAGTCATAAGTATTATTTACAGATGGAGTGGCCAAGAAGATTTAGATATGGTTTTGGATACACTGGATGTGCAGAGTGCTAACATATTTTTCCTCTTACTAAATTTCAACAAAGTCAGAACAGATAATTTTATTTAGCTGCCATTCAACTCTGTCAGCTTTTCTACTGTTTTGACATCACTGCCTGGAAAAATATATTAAAATATATTATATTGTATATAATATAGGTAGGTAGTATAATGTATAATGTAGGTAATATATATGTAGGTAATGTATAATATAGATGTAGGTAATGTATAATGTAGGTAATATAATGTATACTATAATGAATGCATAATTATACAGGAGTATATTTCACATTAATATAATACACTAATATAACAATTCACTACCTCCCAAGTATCCGATAATTCTAATTTAGAACAAATGAGTCCTTGTATGTGGATTTGGGTAAATCTTAAGAGAAAAATTTGAGCTGGAGTAACCCTCACTGAAGAATGAGTCTTTAGTTGATGGGTGCTCTGAAAGTGTGTGGCTAACCTATAGCACAGGTGGTTACAGCTGGAGGTCAGGAGCGTGCACAAAACCTGGCTGAGTACCAAGGGAAGAGCATCAGCTTATGCCATATCAGCTACACCTGAGCTTAACATTGGCTTCACCACGCACTGGCTGTACACATTTGGGTAATGTATTGAAGTCACTTTCTACTTCTGAGGAGCAGGATATTTATTAATCCATTTCAGAGTAATTAAACCATATAGGTAAATCAGCTAGCATCTGGTGATTATGCCAACATCCTCAGACCTGGGTAATCTGACTCTTGGCCTTTTACCACTGAAAACTTTTGGCTGATTCAACATTAAATCTGTGAATGCCTTTTCATATATGCTGTAGTTTCATGGCATTCAGCTTCATTCCAGCTACCCTCAATTTCTGGCAAAAAGTCTCACTTCAAATTTCAGTGAGACTGTTGAAGCTAACTGATATGGGCTTCCTCTCCTTTAGTGCTCTAACCTCAAAATTCATTTTCAACTATCCTTTTTGATTCTTTTTTTTTACACTTTTATTAATTTTATTATATCTTTTTAAGACAAAGCCTTGCTCTGTTGCCCAGGCTAGAGTGTAGTGGCAAGATAGTAGTTCACCGTAGCCTCGATCTCCCAGGCACAAGCAATCCTCCTATCTCAGCATCCTAAGTAGCTAGGACTAAAGGTGAGTGCCACCATGTCTCCTAATTTTTTTTTTATTTTTAGTAGAGACAAGGTCTCCCTGTTTCCTAGGCTGCTTTCTAATTCCTGAGCTCAAGTGATCCTCCTGTTTCCCAAGTGTTGGGATTATAGATGTGAGCCACCACACCTGGCCCAACTTTTTTTAAAATGATGTTTTCCTTGACAAGATTTGTTATTCAAAAGTGTTCTTGGCTTTCGCTTATCCTCTAGACCTTGCTTCGTCTATTTTCTTGATCATACACTCAGTGTCTCCCTATTTCTTCATTCTGTCGCCCTGTCTTATAAACAGACTTGGGTCTCCAGAATTCTATAAAATATTTATCTGAAACCTTTTACCTCAAATGACTGCCCTAAGTCACCATTTTCTTTCAAATTCTAATTCTTAAAAGTTTAAGTCTAATAGTCTTCACTTTCTCAAGTTCTCCTTATGCCACATCTTATCATTTATGACAATTTATAGAGTATTCCATGTAAACCACAGCCCATGAGTGACTGGATGCTTCTCACTCATCCTCGTCTTTGTCCCCCTCCATTCTCCTTGAGGATTCCATAACATCTCATTCTACTGAATCTTTGAAATTTTTTGTTGCCTTCCACAATCCTCCTCTGTATGGATCTGCGTTTCACCCAGATCTATTATTTACAGTTCTCTTTTTCTCATTTTGTTGTTTCCATTCAACGAAGGCATTATCCAAAAAGTATCCTATTTCTGGTGGTACTAAATTTTGTTGTTTAAATGATAATCCTGATTTGCACCTGCCATTTCGTTCATGGAAAGATTATGACGTTTTCAATGATGCCTCAGGGTATGAGAATATGAACTGCTCTTTCCTGCTGAGCCAGCAATCCTTCTGTATACTGAAGTTTCCTTCATAACGTTTTCATTGTTCCCTTCATTTTGTCTCAGATGAAGGCCTTCCATTTTCTTGTGTCTGTATCTAAAGAGAATAACCAAGAAGATCTATGTCACCTTTGAATTATACATTGCACTGCTTCTTCTCTCCCAATTTTATCACTACTTTTACCACTTTAATTCAAAACTTATTATTTCTCACATACGGCATCCCAATGACCTAAAATTAATTCTATAAGTGAAAACTAATGAAATCCTGAAGCTCTCCCAATCCTGCTTCAGGTCAAAATGCCTATGGCTTACTGAAATAAACTTCACTTCTTTACGCTGTTCTCGAAGAGCATAGACAAAGTGTTGAAAAATGCAAATCTTTAATGAGGTGAGGGAAATAGAGTAAAAACTGCAATATGCCCAAGGTAGCATGCATAGTCCCTGCAGCATGCTGTTGCCATGTGGTTGGTTAATCTAAGGTCTTTAATGTATCAAAAGAATCAAGAAATTCAATTTTTGGGAGTGTGATACATCTTCTGGTTTGATAAAGTTGGTTATTATTTTTTTTTAAACTATGTGTAAGCCAAACAAACTGCTGGTGACATCTGGCCCATGGTCAACTCTGTTCCATCTCTGCTCCAACTCTTTTTCCCCAGTATTTTTATATAGCCTGTGTTAGAGGAAGTACATAGGCAGATGTGGGAGGGCAGGACAAAGCCCCGGAGAATGTCAAGTGACTGTCAGGTGACTGTCAGAAGATTGTCAGGCAGCTGGTGACAGGGAGGGGAACATTTTCTAACAAATGGGAGACACCTTGAGCTTGTGAGCAACAACATTCCAGTACCAACATAAAATAGTGGAGTTTGACCTTACTCTGGGGACATGTCTGGGCACACACACTAAGGGGCAAAATGGCAGAGTTTGACTGATATATGACCTTCCTCTGGGGGCGCTAGACCAGTAAGGGAAACTTATCATAAGAGAGCATGCACATAACTTCAATCACCGAATGGCATATGTAGTCCCTCCTAGACACTGGCAAGTTACTGTGCATGCAGCAAAGCGAAGAGACTGGGTGAAACAAAGATATAGTAGATCTATAATAGCCCTGAGCCAAAGGTTGGGCAAGGCCCTCAATCTTTAGAGTTGCCTACTTGGTTCCTTCCAAGTGTACTTTTCTTTGCTTCAATAAACTCTCATTTCTGTCTTAAATCTACTTCTGTCTCTTGGTCAAATTCTTTCTCACAACAAGACGAGGATCAAGGACTATGGAGCTCACCTGGACTCACCATCAATAGCACATGGACTCCAAAGAGAAAAACTCAGTATTTGTACAATGTGTATTATTTGTTTTCACTTCATGCATGTAAAATTCAAGACTATTTTTTCTCCAACTCTAATTCTCATCAACTGTCTCCTGTTTGTATTGAAGCACTACTTGAAATTAACATTGCTTTATTATTTCATGTTATCTCTACCTCCTACGGACCAACTTTCTTTTATTTCTTTCTATATGAGGTAGAATAAAAATGACTAAGGAAAAAAGAAAAAAATGTGTTAAATAGTTTCACCAAATCAACAGTCTTTAAAGCCTCTGACCGTAGTTCTCAATGAAGGTGGCCCTGTTCCCCAAGGAACATTATAGAAATGGGTGGAGATGATTTTGTTTATCATAATATTTTTGGCCAGTGGAGTTTGTTGTCATTTATTGGTGTAGTCAAGGGATGCTAGACCTTCTGTAAAACATATTACGGTTCTGTACATAAACTTGTCATGAGTCCCTCTCCTATTTCTAACGTTATATCAGACATTTATACAGGTGGAAACCCTGTTTAAAATCATCTGAGTCTGGAATCAAACACTGTTTGACATATAAACCGAAATATTTTTGCATGATTTTAATAAATGTCTTGCTTTAAAGGAATGAAAACACTTTACAAATTAAAGGGAAATTTTGTTTTGCTTTGTTTAGAGGGTATGAAGTCCTGTCATCACCTTGGAAACTCATATCATCAGTGGGAAAGCTGCTTGTAGTATTTTAGTGGCCGTTAAAATATACATGATAATACTGTATTTGTGGCTATCATGTTCACCTTGATTCTATATAAAGATACAAACATCTAATTAGTTTACTGTGCTCTACGGCAGTCATGCCTGATCATATTTATATCAAAATACATTGTATTTCATTTTGAATTGTTTATCCTTGTCCCGTTTTTGTATCACAAATCATTATGGATTTCAGTTTTAAAATTTCTGCAAATGTGAGTTATCTATAAAAAATGTTTCTGGGTACTAAAGGAGTCATTACAAAGTGTATTTTGTTATTTATAAGGAGCATGGCTTGGGCTGATGGGGTTGAAAAGCACTTTTCTATGGTACATGTTCTCCTGAGTGGGCTTTGGCTCCCTCGGGGTAACCCTGTGATGGTGAAGACATCAAGGGTGCTGAGAAAATTAGACATGCCATTTAAAATGGAGTAACATTCCAGGTCAATTTCATCATGTTTAATGATGTGAGAAATGAGGAAAAATAGAGGAAGTTGGTTCTCCTGCACCCTTGTCCTCTGTGAAATGAGACTGGGTTAAAAGCCTATCGGATATTTCCAATGGAACCTAGGAATTATTTTTGCCTTAGCCATTAATTATCTCATGTTTTTGCAATTTTTACTATACTTGTCTTCACCAAATTGCATCATCTTTGTTATTGCTCTAACATACACATCGTTACTCATTTGTAATATACCCATTGCCTAGCACATGATCAATAAACTCCTTTTAGTTGCAGCAACAGAAACAAACTCTGACAACAAAAAATGTGGTTATAAACTTTACTGCATGGATATTGGTGAGGCTCATAAAATTTAAAGAAGAGCAAAACAACTGAGGTTCAGGGAAACTGAAACTAGAATAGCACCGACTACTTTCTGTGTCTGTGTTTTAGGGGAGAAAGAATGTGATAGTCCTAATTGGGGTCATGTTCTCTGCTTTGGAAGCAATCAGTTGTGGTCAAAGTAAAAGAAAAGCACTGTGAGAGCTTTTGGCAATATTGTTGGGAGGTGAATATGTCTCTATTATAAGCACTCAATAACTATTTCTTCAATTGATGAGTAAATGAAAGAGAAGACTGTGGTAAAAAAAATATTTTCCATGAGCAATATTTAATAATGTTTTCTCCACTGCAGCTCATGTGAATGAAGTTTGTAATGGTAATACAAGTAAAATCATTCAATTATACTTTTTAAAAAATTTACGTTCACATTAAAACACATCTACTGGGACTGAAAAGTAGAAAGAAAATACTTTGAATACATAAAAGGAAGGATTTTTTGGAACTTGGAATTTTACTTCGAAATTAACAAATGAAAATATTTCATAACTGTGCATTAGTTTTCTTCAAATACTAGGTTGTATTGCCACATTATTATGATGAACTTTTCAAAAGCTCTATTAGGAAATGAATTGGTTCACACTTTGTCTAGTACAGTGACCCCTGTCATATTCTTATACCATTGTCAGCCCATTACTTCCTTATTTAAACAAGTCCTCAAAACCTGATATGACCTAGTGATACAATTCATTCTAGTAGGATATTTCTATTGGTTGAAATATACTTTTTCATCAGACTAAATGTAATTCTTATTGGGTTATGTGGTATTGTAATTTTAAATTTTAAATTATAAATTTCAGTTGTAATTGTAATTTTTAATTGTAATTAAACAAAAGGTACTTAAAACACGAAGTATTTAACAGATTTAACATTTACATTAAAATGGAAATGCATCAATTATGATGACTTTTAATTTTGAACAGATATTCAAATTTAAATTCACATGGTTTAATTTTTAATATAAAACTGTATTCCATTGAATAACACACAATAAAAAGTTTTCACAAGGTAAAATAATTATGGAACAAATTATTTATAACAATTGTCAAAGTAAACCTTGTGAAGAATTGTGAAGAGTCTGAGATTTCACCCTATTTGAACATTAACAGTTCAGCCTGCCACATGTTCATGAATATGTAGGAGCCATGAGACTCCTGAGTCAGAAAAAACGCAGCATAGTTTATTACTCATGGCAATAATAGTAGCCAAGAATCCTCATTTTTGCTTCAGTTCCATGAGGTGAGTCCCAGTTCCCATGGGCTGGTACAAAGAGGCTCAAGTAACACATCCCCAGCAATGGGTTGTGTGAAAGTAAAAGAGCCCTGAATTGAAGGAACCTAAATGTTTACTGTGCACAGTAGGCAGGCATAGCCTTTGCTCTAGGGGAGCACTGTCTTCCAAGGCTGTTCACTGTAGAAGCAACTCTTAACATTCTCTGGAACCAAGGGCAACCGGTGCCTCTGCTCATAAGACGTGCAGAAACAAGAGAGGCCTATAAAGAATTATTTCCCTACAACTCAATAAAAAGCTTCCCCAAACTTGTTAGAGGAGTCCTAGCAAACAGAAAATTCACATGACATACTTTTCACTTGTTAGTTGCCCTTTCTTTTGTCAAAAATGATATAATCCTGCACAATATCAACCGATAGGCTTATTGAGAGTCAAATTACCATTTTTTAAAGCTCTACACTTTGCAGATTACTAACGGGAGTTAACATATCACCAATAATATAATTTTTCATGGTTTATAATTTATTGACCTATTGGCAAATTCTAGTTTGCTCTGCTCTACTATTATCTCATATATTATATTGCTCAGCTAATGTTATAATTATTTTCTCTCTTGCTTTCTTGAGATTTACTTTTTTGTACTAATGCCAAAAAGTTCCACTTAATTTATCCATATTTTCTCTATTGACCTGAATAACTTCAAGCTCCTTCTACTCCACTAGAGACTATTAGTTTGCATTATAAATCTTCACATATGGCCCAGCGCGGTAGCTCACACCTGTAATCCCAGTACTTTGGGAGTCCGAGGTGGGTGGATCACCTGAGGTCAGGAGTTCAAGACCAGCCTGGCCAACACGGTGAAACCCCGTCCTTATTAAAAACACAAAAATTAGCCGAGCATAGTGGCGGGCACCTGTAATCCCAGCTACTGAGGAGGCTGAAGCAGGAGAATCACTTGAACCCGAGAGACGGAGGTTGCAGTGAGACGAGATCGCGCCATTGCACTCCAGCCTGGGAGACAAGAGCAAAACTCCACCTAAAAAAAAAAAGTTAAAAAAAAAAAAATCTTCACATATGATGTTATCCAACTAATGTCTAAATTCATATGTCTGTTTATTTAGCCTTAACAATTATTTAAAAATATTAATTTGGGAAATTTGTGTTGGCTATCAGTCCTCCTTCTGATTGTAAAAGTCGATTTTTGATATACTAGATTACTTGTCTGTCTAATGTGGCAGCCATTAATCAGATAGGTCTATTGAGAATTTGACATTTGACTAGTATAAATGAGCAGCTGAATTTTTAATTTTATGCAACTTTCGTTAAGGAAAATGTAAATGTAAAAACTACTGCTGAACTTAATTATTTGAAAAGTTTGAAGTATGATGGAATAACTGGGGAAAATGAATCCACCTTTCCAACAGTCAATTTACTGAACTCTAAATACAGATCAAATATTTCAATGAAGATTGAGCATCTGAATCGAGATGCACTGTAAGAGTAAAATGCAGACCCGACTTTGAAGAAAGTACTTTAACATGATATACAGAGCTTGCAATGTGTCAGACAGAACTAGAAAAATTCTGGTTGTATGTATTCTTCAAAAATTCCTTATTCCCATCTTCTCTAATAAGATCTCTGTGTGACCATATTCATTTTTCAGGAATCCGGTTACATAGGCTAACTGATTTTACTAAAGTAATCATAAGTATCTTTCAGTTTTATTAAATTTATCTTTATATACCATGGAAATCATTTCACTAATAAATGATGTAAGTGGTTTAAGTTAATCCAATTTGACTAATCTGTGTTTTACCCAATCAGGATTCTTGTTAAGCCTCACATTGCTAGCCTTTCTTAGTGATTTCTAAATCTGTTCTACATGGAAGCATCAAAATTATATCTGTATGAAAACCGGTAACATTATTAAACCACCGGCTAGTGCTACATCCGCAGCATTTTGGTGGCAGGTTTAACTTAATCTACTGATTCTATTTTTAAAATATCAAAACCAGAGCACCATTTGAAAATAGTATTTTCTCTTCGATTAAAATTCTGCATTCTCTACCCAGTGCAATAGTGTCTCAAATTGATTGGTAAGTGTGCCAACACAAATGCAGCTGTTTAGAATGGAAATGTTGGCTGTGTATAAACTCCGAACTGTATCCCATGGTATGTGAAAGATTAAGTCCACCCAGGGAGAAAAGCCTGGGGCCCAAGTTAAGGGGCCAAAGACTCCATTTCCCATTCTTCCCAGGATTTGTCTTCTCTTGGGCCTTCATTTCTTCACTCACTGTAGTGCCAAGAGAAACATCTGACCAAAATATAGAATTAAAAAACTGTAGATCAAGGAAGGAGATGTTTGTGATCATCCTGATTTATGTGTTTGTGTGTGGTGCAAATGTGTGAAGGCAGAAGCGTTAGCAAAAAGAAAAACAGATAAAAGCAACCAAAGCTCATCTACGAATATACATTTGTTTTTTCTGTCCCGTACTCTGCTTTGCCTTCTGTAAGTTCTGAAGTTAATTTTAAGCTGTTTCTCTGCTACTACTACTGTTTATTTCCCATTTAATTTTAACAACATTTTTGCCTCTGCTTTCCACTCCGACTGACTTTATTTAGCTTTTTGCTTGCCAAATGATACGATTTATGCATCTATTTTTTCTATATGATAGGCTGAATTTGAAATTATTTTAATCTTGAGCATCTTTCATGAGCATTAAACCCACTGCTATATTTATGTGCAGAAATCTGATCGTTGCTCACTTGTGAGGGGAAAAAATAAAACCTTGCTATCTGCACTAATTAGTTTAAGTTGTCATAATAGAAGAGCTAATTTCAGATAGGCTTCAGATATTAAAGTTGAAATATCTCAGCCTTTGTGGAGAATGCCAAGTTTTAAAATCTTAGATGTTTTCTTTAATAAATTGTGGATATTTGGTGGCTTAGGAAATATTTTCTCTTTCTTCTGTTTAATATACTAGAATTCTATTCTTCCCGATCTAGCTTTAAATATAATTAAGTAGGAAATAAACAGTGAGCTGTCTTTAATTATCATTAATTCTCTGAAAACTTTAAAATATTACAAAGTTATTAAGACATTGTTTCCCTTCATTTGTTCGAAGGCTAATTCAAACCGGCAGTAAAAGTTGTGATTGAATATTGATTCTGCAAGACAAAATAAAACTTTGAACACATTCTATTTAAATTTGGTAATTAAAATATAGACAATGAAATTATACAAGGTTATAATTGTTCTTCTATGTGAAAATATTTACCAAATTGAAAGGGAAAAGAGATATGTATTATACCTCCTCTGAGCTAGAAGGTGCTCCTGTATGTACTTGAAATTTTGTCCAGTAAAGCTAGTTATTAGAGCCCTGGGGGCTGAACTAATTCTCAGCTCAGCCTCAGACTTTAAAAGTTTAAGAGCTTTGCACATTTTTAACCTAATCTGGGAAGCAATTACATGATCCTTGCATTATCATCCTCATATTGAGAATCTTCATACTGAGAATTAGAAACCAACTCCCATTTGCAAGATGATGTAATAAAGAATTTCCTGATCCCTTAGCCTCTTAAAAATATGCCCGAAAATGTAAGCAGAATGAGAATAAATATATAAATTCTGTGTTCATGGAAAATATATATTTACTGCAACCCACAATAGAGGCAGAGAGCAGCAGAGCCATGGTAACTGACGTGGCAGGGGGTTTGGGGAGGAAGCCGAGTCTAAAAGCCTAAAAGGAAGCCACCAAAGACAAGCAAGCCCCTAGTGCTCTAGAAGTGAAAGCAAGACTAGGGTGGAAGCGGGCTGGGGTGAAGAGGGATTTGCTTAAAGTCTAAGGTGCTGGGCTGGCAGGTCCTCATGAACACCCTGGGTGTTTCCACTGCCACAGAAGCCTGGAAAGTCCTTTGTGAAGACATGTAAAGCATCAGCCCTATTAGAAGCAAGGGTAGGGTGCAGAGTTATGTAAGCCCTACGTGCTGAATTACCTACGCCCTCCCTGTTGTCTGGTAGGTTGTATGTCCATGTAGACATTTGGAAGAGTTTTATCTGAAGACGTGGAAGGAGTCCCCAGTGAATTAATCACTGTCAGCACAGTAAACCACGCGATTCTTAGGAAGGAAGAAAGCAAAAGGAAGCTGCTGTTTCTTTTTTTCCCATAATTATAATTACATTGATTTCAGTGCCTTTTCCCTTCTTTAAAAGTATGTCAGTGATATGGTTTGGCTCTGTGACCCCACCCAGATTTCATCTTGACTTGTACTTGCATAATCCCCACGTGTCGTGGGAGGACCCAGTGGGAAGTCACTGAATCATGGGGGTGTGTTTTCCTGTTCTGTTCTTGTGACAGTGAATAAGTCTCAAGAGATCTGATGGTGTTATAAAGGGCATTTCTCTTTG
Organism: Mandrillus leucophaeus; assembly: GCF_000951045.1. NCBI lineage: Eukaryota > Metazoa > Chordata > Mammalia > Primates > Cercopithecidae > Mandrillus > Mandrillus leucophaeus. Next base: position 3,677,916 of record NW_012101754.1, on the reverse strand, counting down.
CTGCCTCCGTGTGATGAAGGACGTGTTTGCTTCCTCTTCTGCCATAATTGTACGTTTCCTCTGATCTCCCCAGCCATGCTGAACTGTGAGTCAATTAAACCTCTTTCCTTTACAAATTACCCATTCTCGAGTATGTCTTTATTATTAGCGTGAGGTTGGACTAATACAGTGAGTGCACTACTTTGATACAAAAAATAGGTAACATATATAAAAATGAAAATAACAATTTTAGAGGTTAAATAACTTTCAAATGGACCCATGGCAAGAAGGGCTGAGAGACAGAAATTCTACTCAGCCCAGGTATTCCAAAACCTCAACACACCATGCCCTTTTCTATCTACATCAGGAATAAGGAATTAATAGTAAAGCTATTCAGTGTTTCTTAAAAAATATTACATTGTGAATGTAATATTTAAAAATGGATTTGGCATTTAAAAATACAATTCAATTCACAAAGGTAGTATGTAAAACCTAAACAGTTGACATTTCAAGACATATTGTCAATCTATCACTGAGTCTTACAGCACCATAATCTCTAACGTTCCTTACTATGGAGCTTGCTAGAAAATAGTCATCTATTATACTACAAAATATTTTTATCCAGCAACGAAGCAAAAACTAATATAAACTTTAAAAAATCTATTAAATACAACACTAGTGTTTTGTTTTGTTTTGTTTTGTTTGACTCTGTCTTAGTCTCTGTGGTTCTTTTTGCTTTGATGCCACCAAGTTGATATATCAATAACTCATGCATCCAGAAACACTTAGTGATCACCTAAAATGTGCAGGATACAGGGGAAACTCATCATTAGCGGCAAAGACAGACAGCATATGCAATCATAACTGAATGTGCAATAAAGGGGGCAGTTTGCTCAGCAGGCTCGGCAGAGACTGGAGAACCGGGAATTGCAGAGGTGGGGATATTAGAAGAAAAATTGGAATGACGGATTAACACAACATCACCAAGAAGTTGGAGTGGGAAAAAGGCAATCGGGATATCTGTGTCATGAAAACTAGACATAAGAGATCATGTTTTCATAGAGTTACAAGTAATTCCTTTCAGGTGAAGGCTTGGTGTTTATTGGCACAAGGTGCTATCCCAGAGGAAGGCAGGATCCTGATTGTGCAGATTCATAGGAAAAGGTAAGAAATTTATTCACTATTTTGCAGGTAAGGAATC
>NW_012101754.1:3673804-3676686 GCF_000951045.1 Mandrillus leucophaeus | reverse complement strand
GCAAAGACAGACAGCATATGCAATCATAACTGAATGTGCAATAAAGGGGGCAGTTTGCTCAGCAGGCTCGGCAGAGACTGGAGAACCGGGAATTGCAGAGGTGGGGATATTAGAAGAAAAATTGGAATGACGGATTAACACAACATCACCAAGAAGTTGGAGTGGGAAAAAGGCAATCGGGATATCTGTGTCATGAAAACTAGACATAAGAGATCATGTTTTCATAGAGTTACAAGTAATTCCTTTCAGGTGAAGGCTTGGTGTTTATTGGCACAAGGTGCTATCCCAGAGGAAGGCAGGATCCTGATTGTGCAGATTCATAGGAAAAGGTAAGAAATTTATTCACTATTTTGCAGGTAAGGAATCATTTGAGTGTTTATAAAAATCAGAAAATAACTATTTTAAAGAAAAATATATATTGTCAACTTTAAGAATAAATTAAGACTGGCAAACTGCAGTGGTGCCATCATAAAGAAACAATTGGGCGGCTATGAATGTTCTTTTGTCCAACTGAATATAACAGAGAAACAACAGGATGAGGCAGAGGAGGTGGGTGGCCATCACCTGTCCAGAAAGGCAATGATGTGGGTCTTAACAGTATTCTCTGAGAAAGTATATTTTGAGTACTGAGTGAAGTTTTGGTCTACTGGGTTTGTCTGCTGAATATGTTTATGAATTCACTTTAAGACATTCATTCATCTTTTCAGAAATACCTATTGAACATATTCTATGTACCAGAGTTTTTGTTACATAGATCAGGCATCCCCAAACCTCAGGCCACAGACCAGTACTATAATTTAAATATCTAATTCGAAGGGACAGGTGTCTATACTGCAGACATTTCATTGGTCAAAGCAAATCAGGTAGATAGGCATGATGTGAATAGACAGACATCAGACCACAGTACTCGTCTGTGGCCTGTTAGGAATGGGATTGCACAGCAGGAGGTGAGTGGTGAGCCAACAAGCGTTACTGCCTGAGCTCTGCTTCCTGTCAGATCAGCAGCCGGATTAGATTCTCACAGGAGTGTGAACCCTATAGTGAACTGCCCTTGAGAGGGATCTATGTTGTATGCACCTTACGAGAATTTAACGCCTGATAAAACAGTTCAGTTTTATCCTGAAACCATCTCCCACCAGCCATTCGTAGGAAAATAGTCTTCCATGAAATGGGTCCCTGGTACCAAAAAGGTTGGGGCCCACTGACATAAGATGGATACGTACCTCTATTTCAGTTGGCTGTGAGATGTCTCAATGAAGATGGGCAATAAATAAATTCCAAACTCCAGCCTGAACAGAAGTATTACAATTTTGGCTTTTTTACTACTGTATTAGTCCATTTTCATGCTGCTGATAAAGACATACCCAAGACTGGGAAGAAAAAGAGACTTAATTGGACTTACACTTCCACATGGCTGGAGAGGCCTCAGAATCATTGCAGGAGGTGAAAGGCACTTCTTACATGGTGGCAATAAGAGAAAATGAGGAAGATGCAAAAGCAGAAACCCCTGATAAATCCATCAGATCTCATGAGACTTATTCACTACCAGGTGAACAGTATGGGGGAAACAAAATCATTTGAATTGATTCAAATTATCTCCATTGGGTCCCTCCCACAACACATGACAATTTTGGGAGTACAATTCAAGATAAGATTTGGGTGGGGACACATACCATTCCACCCCTGGCCCCTCCAAATCTCATGTCCTCACCCTTTAAAACCAGTCATGCCTTCCCAACAGTCTCCAAAGTTGTAACTCATTTCAGCATCAATCCAAAAGTCCACAATCCAAAGTCTCATCTGAGACAAGGCAAGTTCCTTTCACCTATGAGCCTGTAAAATCAAAAGCAAGCTAATCACTTCCTAGATACAGTGGGGGTACAGGTATTTGGTAAGTACAGCTATTCCAAATGGGAGAAGTTGACCAAAACAAAGGGGTTACAGGGTCCATGCAAGTCCAAAATCTAGCAGGGCAGTCAAATTTTAAAGTCCCCAAATGATCTCCTTTGACTCCAAGTCTCACATCCAGGTCACGCTGATTCAAGAGGTGGGTTCCCATGGTCTTAGGCAGCTCTACCCCTGTGACTTTGCAGGGTGCAGCCTCCCTCCCAGCTGCTTTCACAGGATGGCATTGAGTGTCTGGGGCTTTTCCAGGCAAACAGTGCAAGTTGTTGGTAGATCTACCTTTCTGGAGTCTGGAGGACAGTGGCCCTCTTCCCACAGCTCCACTAGGCAGTACCCCAGTAAGGACTCTGTGTAGGAGCTCTTGACCCCACATTTGCCTTTTGCATTGCCGTACCAGAGGTTCCTCATGAGTGCCCCGCCTCTGCAGCAAACTTCTGCCTGGGTATCCAGGCATTTCCATACATCCTCTGAAATCTAGGCGGAGGTTCCCAAATTTCAATTCTTGACTTCTGTGTGCTTACAGGCCAAACACCACATGGAAGCTGCCAAGGCTTGTTGCTTGTATCCTCTAAACCATGACCTTAGCTCTATGCTCTCCTCTTTCAGCCATGGCTGGAGAGGCTGGGAGACAGGGCGCCAAGTCTATAAGCTGCACACAGCATGGGAACCCTGGGCCTGGCCCATGAAACCATTTTCTCCTAGGCTTCCAGGCCTGTGATGGGAGGGGCTGCCATCAAGGCCACTGACATGCCCTGGAGACATTTTCCTCATTGTCTTGGGGATTAACATTTGGCTCCTTGTTACTTATGCAAATTTTTGCAGTAGGCTTGAATTTCTCCTCAGAAAATGAGTTTATCTTTTCTATCACATTTTCAGACTGCAAATATTTCAAACTTTTGTGCTTTGCTTCCTTTGTAAAGCTGAATGCCCTTAGTAGCACCCAAGTCACCTCTTGAATGCTTTGCTGCTTAGAAGTT
>NW_012101754.1:3670781-3671176 GCF_000951045.1 Mandrillus leucophaeus | reverse complement strand
CAATAGATGCACAAAAGTCGTTAGACAAAATTCAACAGCCCTTCATGCTAAAAACTCTCAATAAACTAGGTATAGATGGAATATATCTCAAAATAGTAAGAGCTATTTATGACAAACCCACAGCCAGCATCATACTGAATGGGCAAACTTGGAAGCATTCCCTTTGAAAACCAGCACAAGACAAGGATGCCTTCTCTCACCACTCGTATTCAACATAGTGTTGGAAGTTCTGGCTAGGGCAATCAGGTAAGAGAAAGAAGTAAAGGTATTCAATTAGAAAAAGAGGAGGTTAAACTGTCTCTGTTTGCAGATGACATGATTGTATATTTAGAAAACCCCATTGTGTCAGCCCAAAATCTCCTTAAGCTGATAAGCAACTTCAGCAAAGTCTCAGG
>NW_012101754.1:3660582-3670731 GCF_000951045.1 Mandrillus leucophaeus | reverse complement strand
TCATGCCTTCCCAACAGTCTCCAAAGTTGTAACTCATTTCAGCATCAATCCAAAAGTCCACAATCCAAAGTCTCATCTGAGACAAGGCAAGTTCCTTTCACCTATGAGCCTGTAAAATCAAAAGCAAGCTAATCACTTCCTAGATACAGTGGGGGTACAGGTATTTGGTAAATACAGCTATTCCAAATGGGAGAAGTTGACCAAAACAAAGGGGTTACAGGGTCCATGCAAGTCCAAAATCTAGCAGGGCAGTCAAATTTCAAAGTCCCCAAATGATCTCCTTTGACTCCAAGTCTCACAGCCAGGTCACGCTGATTCAAGAGGTGGGTTCCCATGGTCTTAGGCAGCTCTACCCCTGTGACTTTGCAGGGTACAGCCTCCCTCCCAGCTGCTTTCACAGGATGGCATTGAGTATCTGGGGCTTTTCCAGGCAAACAGTGCAAGTTGTTGGTAGATCTACCTTTCTGGAGTCTGGAGGACAGTGGCCCTCTTCCCACAGCTCCACTAGGCAGTACCCCAGTAAGGACTCTGTGTAGGAGCTCTTGACCCCACATTTGCCTTTTGCATTGCCGTACCAGAGGTTCCTCATGAGTGCCCCGCCTCTGCAGCAAACTTCTGCCTGGGTATCCAGGCATTTCCATACATCCTCTGAAATCTAGGCGGAGGTTCCCAAATTTCAATTCTTGACTTCTGTGTGCTTACAGGCCAAACACCACATGGAAGCTGCCAAGGCTTGTTGCTTGTATCCTCTAAACCATGACCTTAGCTCTATGCTCTCCCCTTTCAGCCATGGCTGGAGAGGCTGGGAGACAGGGCGCCAAGTCTATAAGCTGCACACAGCATGGGAACCCTGGGCCTGGCCCATGAAACCATTTTCTCCTAGGCTTCCAGGCCTGTGATGGGAGGGGCTGCCATCAAGGCCACTGACATGCCCTGGAGACATTTTCCTCATTGTCTTGGGGATTAACATTTGGCTCCTTGTTACTTATGCAAATTTTTGCAGTAGGCTTGAATTTCTCCTCAGAAAATGAGTTTATCTTTTCTATCACATTTTCAGACTGCAAATATTTCAAACTTTTGTGCTTTGCTTCCTTTGTAAAGCTGAATGCCCTTAGTAGCACCCAAGTCACCTCTTGAATGCTTTGCTGCTTAGAAGTTCCTTCTGCCAGATACCCTATGTCATCTCTCTGGAGTTCAAAGCTCCACAAATCTCTAGGCCAGGGAAAAAATGCCACCAATCTCTTTGATAAAACATAAAAAGAATCACCTTTGCTCCAGTTCTCAACAAGTTCCTCATCTCCATCTGAGACCACCTCAGCCTGAACCTCATTGCCCATATCACTATCAGGCTTTTGGTCAAAGCCATTCAACAAGTCTCTAGGAAAGTTTCAAACTTTTCCACATTTTCGTGTCTGCTTCTGAGCCCTCCAAATTGTTCCAACTTCTGCCTGTTACCCAGTTCCAAAGTGGCTTCCACTTTTTTGGGTATTTTTTCAGCAACGCCCCACTGTGCTGGTACCAATTTACTGTATTAGTCCATTTTCACACTGCTGATAAAGACATACCCAAGACGGGCAAGAAAAGGGGGTTTAATTGGACTTACAGTTTCACATGGTGGGGGAGGACTCAGAATCATGGCAGGAGGCAAAAGACTTCTTACATGGTATAAATGAGAAAGTTAAATGAGAAAGATGCAAAAACGTAAACCCCTCATAAACCCATCAGATCTCGTGAGACTTATTCACTACCAGGAGAACAGTATGGGGGACACTGCCCCCATGATTCAAATTATCTCCCACCAAGTCCCTCCGACAACACATGGGAATTATGGCAGTACAATTGAAGATAAGGTTTGGGTGGGGACACAGAGCCAAACCATATCAACTACTATGAATAAATTTATGAGGCTTACTTGAGTTTTCTTGGGGAAAACATAAAAATTAAGATGTTCATTTTAAGATACAAGTAGATGAAGAAAAATGCGTACATGTTATTGGAAAGAAGTATCAGAAAGTTGAATAGAAAACTGTGAGAGGGACATGTCTAACTAAAAAGTCTTGCATTCTATTGTAACATATTTATCATTAACATTGTATTAATAAAGCAAATCAAATAAACACTGTCTATTTTGGTCTTGTCAATTATAAAATAATTACATTGATTATGAAAAATAAGGATATTCAGGTAGCATAGGTAAAATATGTGCATATGAAACATAAAACATTTAATTAGTAGTTTCTATTTTCCAGATTTTTAATAGGGTAGATACATTTTCAGTATAATTATTGATGATGATTTCTTGTGCATGGTTAAATTTTTCAACATCTTTGTCCCATGATAAAGCAAAAACACATAGGAATTGAAACATGCCTTTCCAATCATTACATGTTTGCCAGTGGATAAACTGCCAAAATTTGGGGTTGATTCGAGTCTTATGCCTCCGGAAAAACACTCCACTGAAGGTAAATATATGCAGATGAGTCCAGTGATAGGAAAATGGCAGGGGACTGTTAGAATAGAATCTGTTTCAGTATGCTAAAGCTTAGTTCTTGGCAGGTGCAAAATAACTCTGCAAACTTCAGAATAAGAATCATACAAGACAAGTTCATTTCTTATATATGCTGTATATCCATTGTCTGGCCTGGCTGTATGTCTTCAGCGAGGAATGCCTGTTTATAGAGAAGGCCCTATCTAGGATATTGCCAGTCTCCTAGCAGCGAACAAAATAGAGATGGAAGGACCAGGAACTATAACTTAAATGTCTGATTTTAAGGGACAGGAGTCTATTCTGCAAACATTTCATTAGTCAAAGCAAATCAGGTAGAAGGCATGATGTCAATGGATAAAGATGCATAAATTCCCAGGTAGGGAGGAGAGCTCTAGGCAGCAGGATGGGCAAAGAGAGGATTTACTTTCCAGTGTGAGATTTTTTTCACACTACTCAAAAGAGTGCATTTAAAACTTACGAATTTTTGTATTTCTGGAATTTTCTAATTAGTGTTTTTGGACCATGGCTGAACACAGGTAACTAACACTGTAAAACCAAAGCAGCAGATAAAGGGGAAGTAGTATACATTTAAAAAAGTGTTAAGAGCATAAATCTCACGTTATATGTTCTTATCAAAAGAAAACAAACAAACAAAAAAAGGCAGTCATTTGTTAACAAAAGGAAACAACTGGAATAGATCACTGGTTAAGTGTATGTCCTCTGGAGTTAGATTTAGATGGAAATCTAAGCCCAATCCACTTCTTCTTGGTTCTGCAAACTTGGGCAAGTCACATAATCTTTCAGAGACTCAATTTCATCCTCGGTAAAAAGGAGACAATAATATGATAATATAACCATCATTCACTGAGAGGATTAAATGAGATAACAAATATTAAAGAAAACTTAGTAATCACTGTGATCAATGAGTATTTTTATTTAGCCTAAATTAGAAGACAAATGTCTTCCAGTATTTAAAAAGACAAACAGGAAGAGTATAATGAGCTGTCCCAGAGGGCAGAAATAAATAATGGGACATACCATAGAGGCATGAAAAGGATTTTAAAATTTAATTTCATTATCAACTACAGAAGTTTTAGCTGCATAAGAAAAAACTGAATAAGTAGACTGAAAATTGTAAAATTGTAACTTTTTTTCCAGTAAAAGAATCCAGGTTTGTTATGACTGTTATGGCTGTTCCATGGTCACCAGGCATCCCTAGCAGGAATTCACTACAGCACTGTCCTCTGCTGAGCCTCACATGCCACTCTCATTACATCCAACCAGCATTGCTGATGGAACTTCAACCACTATTTTCACCTTCTGAGCAGCAAACTGGAGGAAAGATTGCAGAATGGTGTTTGCACTTTTTCTCTGGAGAGTTTATCAAAGTTCCATGGTACATTTCTTCTACATCTTACAGAGAGCTTAATCACATGGCCACACATGTATGAACAAGAGGAGCTAGGAAAAGTCATTCTTTGAATGAGCAGCAGCACATTCAGCTAAAATGTAGGTGTCTTTTACTAAAAGTGAAAATGCATATTGGGGTAGGCAATTAGAACTCTCAGACACATTTATGTAATAAGCACCTTTATAGACTCATTTATTATTATTATCATTTTACAAATTAACTATCAGTACAGATTCGATACCTGTCAATCTGTCCACCGTGACTCTCCAGCTAAGTAGCCCATGGTAAACTGAGTGTAGCCAAAACCACACAAGGTACTGACCTCCAAAGATCTAAGCAAGTGCTACTCAAAATGCCATCTGCAAACTGCTTTTTACCAATCTGCAGTGAAATATGTATAGAAATGGAATGTTTCTAAATTTTTGTAGTAGTTTGAGAGAGTAGGTTGTGCCTGTTAAATCTCGCAAGTTGCTAAGGCTTATGTTTCATGACTTTTAAATTTCGCTTTTCCTATACCTTTTTATATTTGACATAATTATTGGTTCCAGATGATTGGAAACAAAACAAAGCAAAATTGATCTTTTATCACATATAATTGAAGATGCACTGACTCAGAGCAAATAGCAAAGACAACGTTGAATGAGGATGCATTTGGCAGTGAGAGTTGTATTCGGCCTTGAGGTTCATGTAGTATCACCTTTTGGAGATATATATAAGCTTTATTTGAAACTTTCCCACATGTCAGATGATAATCCAAAACAGGTGATGTGATCATCCTCACTGCAAAAAGAGAAAAGTTACCTCGTCCTTGTTCTGAGTAAAAGACATTCTTCCAAACCAAATGCAAGTCCCCACGATTCAGCCACCTATACCTAAATGATTAATTTAATCATTCAAGTTACAAAATTTCTATTGGATGGGAACAATAAAAATGTAGCAAAGCAAGTATAAATAATAAGCATGTCATTTAAAAAATTGGCCATTTGGAAAAAGAGCGTCACAGTGGCATTTCTCAGACTGTATCATGTAGAACAGATACATTGAGAGTATTTGCCTTTATCATGGAGTGAGTTTCTCGGTCAGTCATTCTTACTTTCCTCAGATCTGTTCTTAGAGAGAACACCTTTATTCAGTCCTCCATGGATATATGTGAAAGAGGCATGGAGGCCACAACAGAAGCTAGGTCCATAGACAACTATTTTTTAGGCTGAGCAGACACGACAGAAACGATTTATTTCAACTTTCATTGTCTGTTGGTTGAGCCAAAGGGCCAATTGGCAAAGTCGAAGATCTCCATTCATGTACCACCCGTGTGGAGGCCTGGTGCTACTCAGACTTCATCACTCACCGGTCTCGGCTCGTCTGCATCCATCTTGGCCCCTGCCTCTGAAACTGGGAGGCATCAAGGAGACTGTATTATGCTCACAGAAGCTGACTTTATTTTTCTTCAGTGCAATAATTTTAGCCTTTGTCAAGCAAGAAATGCTCAGAATAATTGTGAGTTTAGGTTTCTCCCATTTTTCTCTCTCCTATACTGACATCCATGTCTCTTGTGATTTGCACCTCCATATCCCTGCTTTGGGCAGGGCATTTAACATATTTTTCCAAAGCTAAAGAGCATATTATTATGAATTTTAGACATACTGGTTGCTGACCACCAGCAGAGAGTATTTCTAGAAATCTGGAAGTGTTTTCTTATTTGTCTTTTTCCCAATGGACCTGTTTGGGCAAAACTCATCTTCTTGTGAAAACTTGCAGAAGGCTGGAAATGGTAGTCAACAGTCTTCAATGTCCTGAAATTCTCTACACAGTCTCCCACAGCTATAGTAATGAAAGGTCCATCCTGTGCATTCTAAAGACACAACAGGCATTATACTGTCTACCTTTCATGTAATGGAATTGACTACATGCTTTTCTTCTCTGTTAACTATTGCCATTTTATTTTTAAGTAGGGTCTCTCTTCTTACAGACTGCAGACATGGGAAGAAGGGAGTATAAAAATTAAGTACCCAGTGAGCCATGAATGACTCAGTTTTAACAACTCCTGAATTAATTCAGCTACCTTGAGTTGTAGAACCATCCCAAAGGTGGGCAAGGTCCAGCTACCTAAAAGAATGTCTGTTCTCAGAATGATGTAGGAGAAAAGTGTAACTCTCTGAGGGAAAGAAGATGGACTGCCAAAATTAGCAGATTTTTGACTGGGTGTGGTGTCTCATGCCTGTAATCCCAGCACTTGGGGAAGCTAAGGCAAGGGGATCATCTGAGGCCAGGAGTTTGTGACCAGCCTGATCAACATGGTGAAACCCTGTCTCTACTAAAAAGACAGAAAATTAGCAGGGCATGGTGGTAGGTGCCTGTAATCCCAGATATTCGGGAGGCTGAGGCAGGAGAATCACTTGAACCCAGGAGGTGGAGGCTACAGTGAGCCAAGATCACCCCATTGCACTCCAGCCTGGGCAACAAAAGTGAAACTCCATCTAAAAAAAAAATAACTAACTAACAGATTTTTAAAATAAATGCTTAATTATAGTTTAATAAATATTAATTTAAAATAATGTAATCAAATGTATTATAAATATTATCTATTAAAATTATAAAAGTGACTAGTTATTTTTGTTTTAACATAATTTTTGAGATTGATTAATGCATGGGAAAAATGCATTTCAAAGTTAATCTCAAAAAAATTTTTTGCGCAAGCTCTGGCATGCAAAAACATAGCCAGGAAAACAGTCCCAGAAAGAACTGAGAGCAACCCTTTGGCAAATGGTGCTATATCACTCCCCTTCCTATCTATCTCTAAAGTTGAAATTATTTATGTATATCAATTCAGCACTCTGTCACAAAAAAGCAACTGTATAAATAATAACCATATTACCTGAAAATAAAACGAGATATTTTTCTATTTAATTCACATGTAATCCATCATGATTTTAGTTTTTATCACAGAAATCCCTGCACATTTCAAGAATAAGTCTGTATGATAATAACACGCGTGTCCCAGACTTAAAAAGTCAAGCACAGGATAGAGCTGGAGCAGAGGGAATTAAAAAGTGAGACCTGTGGATTGCCATGGCATGGTGTTTGGAATGTGTACTGGGTTTACTGATATGAAAATTCTTCTATTTTTTCAATCAAGCTTTTGGCTGTCTCTGGTAAGAGTGTTGCAATGTCCCTTGGGCATATTAACAGGTGAAGCTCAAAACTTGCTTTTTACCCTACACTCGTAGAAGACTTTAATGAATAGAGATTAGCAAGTCTGGAAACAGCTTTTTCTGGCAAACATTAGCCATTTTAAAAATGTTTAGAAATAGCAAATCCTTGATTATCTACCAAGAACATTCACCCTCTTAATGTTTTAAACCCATGCATATTGTAATATAGAGTTAATGCATCATTTCTGATTCATTTAATCTTATCTCATCATGAGGTTATAACAACAGTGCAATTTTATAGTCCAAATTGCTCCAAATTGCTGTTGAGCTTTCAATTAGGCATTTTTAAAAATCCAAAAATAATATTTTAACTAGGGATAAAAGCAGCTTGAAACTTACATGGTCTAAACTAGCTAAAAAAATGGATTCCATGAAGCTCACATCAGCTCCATATCACACATTCCTCTATAACTACCAGATATAATCTTTCCAATCAATACCAGAGATGTTTCTCAGAGTCTTACATTTTCAACTTTTTAAATATTCATTCACACTACAGTTTCACTGTGTCTGTCTTAAATTACAAATATTTACCCAGATTTTCTCTATAGCTAAATTAGTTTCTGGGATACTACTCTCTTTGTGGCATTGTTAAATATTTTAGTGATTTGTGATACACTTAGTAAAATAATTTATTTGAGATACACCACTACTCTGGAAAATGACATGCCTTAGTTGCTGTCAGGTGGTATTATATGCACTAGCAGGCATAGTAAGTTATTCTAGTCATCAAAGAAGTTGTCAGTTGAATGCCAAGTATCACTGATTCCTTCTCTATTCTCCTAATGAGAAACAAAAGAACTACAGTAGGTGTGAATGTAATTAAAAAGTATACTAATATGGAACAAAAATATGGTAAAAAGAATAACTTTTAGCTGATCTCATAATGTTACGATTGTTGTATATAGATAAAAGTCTTGGTAGGATTTATGCAGATAAAAGAAAGGTCATTGGGAGTTGTGAGAACTGTTCCTAATGCATTCATTCATTAATCACACATTCATTCACTAATGTTCGATGTCAACAAACATGTATTGATCACCTAGAATATGTTTGCCAGTGAGCTTCACAGCAGAAATACCAACCATGTTCTGATTGTGGAGACACAAACATAAACAATCACAATCAATTGTTATAGAATTTATGAAATGTATATGAAATAGTAAGAAAACAAATAATTGAAACTAAATGGATGAGAAAAGTCTTCATTAAAAAGGTGGTGACATTTTTGCCAAAACAAGAAATTTAGTAGGTTGCCAACAAGGATGTGTGGGAAGGGGATTCCAGCTATGGAGATTTTGAAGGTGACATATACCGGAACTGTACGCATGAGAGTTCCTTGATGAATTAATCAATGTCTAATTCAATAAATTGAATTTCTCTAGCTCTTTGTCCTGTGATTTTTAGTCCAACTATTGAAATAGAAGAAACAGAAATACAAACTACGGTCAGAGAATACTATAAACAAATAAACCTCTACACAAATAAACTAGAAGATCTACAAAAAATGGATAAACTCCTGGACATATACACCCTCCCAAAACTAAAGCAGGAAGAAGTTGAATCTCTGAATAGACCAATAATAAGTTCTGAAATTGAGGCAATATTTAATAGCCTACAAAGCAAAAAATGTCCAGGACCAGATGGATTCACAGCTGAATTCTACCAGAGGTACAAAGAGGACATGGTAGCGTTCCTTCTGAAATTATATCAATCAATAGTAAAAGAGGGAATCCTCCCTAACTCATTTTAAGAGGCTAGCATCATACTGATAACAAAGCCTGGTACCGACACAACAACAACAAAAAGAGAATTTTAGGCCAATATCCCTTATGAACATCGATGCAAAAATCCTCAATAAAATACTGGCAAATCAAATCCAGCAGCACATCAAAAAGCTTATCCACTGCAATCAAGTCAGTTTCATCCCTGAGATGCAAGGCTGGTTCAAGATACACAAATCAATAAATGTAATCCATCACAGAAACAGAACAAATGACAAAAGCCACATGATTATCTCAATAGATGCACAAAAGTCGTTAGACAAAATTCAACAGCCCTTCATGCTAAAAACTCTCAATAAACTAGGTATAGATGGAATATATCTCAAAATAATAAGAGCTATTTATGACAAACCCACAGCCAGCATCATACTGAATGGGCAAACTTGGAAGCATTCCCTTTGAAAACCAGCACAAGACAAGGATGCCCTCTCTCACCACTCGTATTGAACATAATGTTGGAAGTTCTGGCTAGGGCAATCAGGTAAGAGAAAGAAATAAAGATATTCAATTAGAAAAAGAGGAGGTTAAACTGTCTCTGTTTCCAGATGACATGATTGTATATTTAGAAAACCCCATTATCTCAGCCCAAAATCTCCTTAAGCTGATAAGCAACTTCAGCAAAGTCTCAGGATACAAACTCATTGTGTAAAAATCACAGGGATTCCTATACACCAATAGTAGACAGAGAGCTAAACCATGAGTGAACTCCCATTTACAACTGCTACAAAGAGAATAAAATACCTAGGAATTCAACTTACAAGGGATGTGAAGGACTTCTTCAAGGAGAACTACAAACCACTGCACAAAAAATAAAAGAGGACACAAACAAATGGAATAACATTCCATGCTCATGGATAGGAAGACTCAATATCATTAAAATGGTCATACTGCCCAAAGTACTTTATAGATTCAATGCTATTCCCCATCAAACTACCAATGACTTTCTTCACAGAATTGGAAAAAACTACTGTAAAGTTCATATGGAACCAAAAATGAGCCCACATAGCCAAGACAATCCTAGGGCAAAAGAACAAAGCTGGAGGCATCACACTACCTCACTTCAAACTATAATATAAGGCTATAGTAACCAGAACAGCATGGTACTGGTACCAAAGCAGATATATAGACCAATGGAACAGAACAGAGGCCTCAGAAATAGTGTCACACATCTACAACCATCTGATCTTTGAAAAACCTGACAAAAAACAAGCAACGGGGAAAAGATTCCCTATTTAATAAATGGTCCTGGGAAAA
>NW_012101754.1:3659488-3659928 GCF_000951045.1 Mandrillus leucophaeus | reverse complement strand
CAATAGATGCACAAAAGTCGTTAGACAAAATTCAACAGCCCTTCATGCTAAAAACTCTCAATAAACTAGGTATAGATGGAATATATCTCAAAATAATAAGAGCTATTTATGACAAACCCACAGCCAGCATCATACTGAATGGGCAAACTTGGAAGCATTCCCTTTGAAAACCAGCACAAGACAAGGATGCCCTCTCTCACCACTCGTATTGAACATAATGTTGGAAGTTCTGGCTAGGGCAATCAGGTAAGAGAAAGAAATAAAGATATTCAATTAGAAAAAGAGGAGGTTAAACTGTCTCTGTTTCCAGATGACATGATTGTATATTTAGAAAACCCCATTATCTCAGCCCAAAATCTCCTTAAGCTGATAAGCAACTTCAGCAAAGTCTCAGGATACAAACTCATTGTGTAAAAATCACAGGGATTCCTATACACCAA
>NW_012101754.1:3640758-3656323 GCF_000951045.1 Mandrillus leucophaeus | reverse complement strand
AGATTTTACGAAACTAAGAAGACATTGTGGAAGGGTTGAGGTGAGCCTTACTTCCTGCAAGGGCAGGGTGATCCTTTGTGTGTAGTCTAAAAACACAAATGGGAAGAGTGATTTCTTAATCTTTGCTGTCTTCCCAGAGTAATAGGCTCAGATAAATTCAACACTTTCCGTCAGAAAGAGTCTAGGAAATTGATTAAAGGTACCAAAATTCTAACAGATAAATATAAGACATATTGTAGCTATTTCTCGTATTAGTTTAAGAAAATGAAAAACAAAACCAAAACAACAGCAGAACTGAAGACAGAAAATTTTTTTCATTTAATAAGTGCAAAAACAAATGATATAAATTATGCTAAATATTGTGCTCCTTATTCATTTATATTTATCAAAAGTATTTCAGAATTATACATAGACTTTCATCATGGAAGTAATGACATGAAGATAGTTTAGTGTACTGAACAACACGTGGACTCAATGAAATAGAATATACATAGTATGGTATAAAACAAATGGTGATTTTTCATTAATGTTCTAATATTTAAAACAGTCCTTATTCAATAAATATATTTAAATGAATGAATGAAGAAATTTTGGAGTTAAAAATTGGGGATATAGATGCTTATATTATTAAATTATTAAGTAAAAGTAGAACATTAAATATTCATCTTAAAACTTAAACTAAGTTTCATCTTCTAGTTCATGCATCTTAGAATAAGTGAAGGTCTAATTGTAGAGGAGATATCTAGCCACCCTAGGCGTATGTATGTATGCAAGGATACATGGTGTAAAACAAAAATAAAATTCTAAATTCCCTAAGTGACTGAATGAACCCCTCCTTTTGGCGAAGGGCATTCCAAAGTTAACCTGAAAAACTGGTAGAAGTCATGATGGGAAAGGAGGGTCAGCCATGGCTCATTATACTCTCCTCCCTTTGGAATTCAGGCACAACTGACCAGTATTAACATTAAAACAGAAGTCTTAGGACTGACAAAGCAGACTCTTGGTAGCAGTAAGATACCAGATTCCAACCTGATTCTAGTATAGCATCACATGGCAGGTAACAGGCCCTGAAAGAGACTCAAATATTTTATCCCAAAATATATTTCTTTGACAGACTTTAGAATGGCCCTGTAAAGCTGCCTCTTATGGGGGAAATTTACATTCTACAGAGAATCTCCTTCCCTTACTAGGTCTTTTCAGGAGAGTCAGACAGCACCTTTTAAGGTATGATACGAAGACACTTACCATCTACTGTCCCTGAAACCTGCTACCTGGAGCCTTCATCTACATAACCGTAGCTTTTACAGTTCCCCTTAATTCCTCAAATTTCTTTCTACTGACTTCAACTATTTAAGAAAAACTTAATGATTTCAACCAATTGTCTGTCAGAAAATCGTTGAATCCACATATGACCTAGAAATCCCTCACTCCCTTTGAGATATCCTGCTTTTCAAGACCAAACCAATGTACACCTTACATGTATTGATTGACATCTGTCTGTAATTCCCTACACTTTTTCTTTAGAGATGTTAATATAGTTAATCCTTCAGAGTAAAATCCTGCTGGCCCTGGAGGCATTCCATCTCTTTAAATTGAATTTTCTTCTTTACATGTTGATTTTACAGTTTAATCTCCCAGGGCAATTTTATTTCCTTTTTTTATGGGTGTTTGGGGTAAGTCCTCAGGTCTAATTCTTATGCCAATTAGAGCATGGTGGCATAAAAATGCATTGTGTGTCTGAGGAATGGTGAGTAGCTTCCTGGAATTACAAACAATCCACTACGGGACTAGAATGGTAAATTGAGGACTTATCAACAGATCAAGATCATTTGTCATGAGTATTTGGCACTGACAGATATTGGACTTGATCATGACAGGGTTCTGCCATAGTGAACAGCATAAGGATAGTGACCATCATTATTTTGTCAAGTGACAATCTAGCAAATCCAAGGTTTGGAAATAGCCATACAGAAGTCCATTATTTGTCACAATGTTCTTGTGGAGATAAGCTAAAAGTCATTGTTTGTATTACATTTTTTTCAAAATTTTTAAAACCAATTTAAGGGGTCCTTTTCCTCAAGCCCTTTGGTGTTTTTTTAAAACAACACAGACTTTCTACATTTCCCAATGATAATGCCTTAAAGATAGTACTTGGTGGGATAGCAACAACTTGGTAATCAAGTAAATAAGAATTGTCTTCATTTTGACTTTCAGCATGTAGCTCAGACTATGACTCAACAGTTCCCATTTTTTCCTTAAAAAAGTTAAATTAATGCATGAGAAAGCATAAAAGACAGCACTGAGAATCTAATTTTTTCTCAAACTCGCCATTGCCATTTTTATGGAATATAATCACCCACATATAAGTTAATTTTAAAAAATCATAGTCTAGAGAATTTTGTATAGCAAAAAGCACAGGTATTCAGAATGCTTCTGAATTTAAGAAATCGAAGTATTTACATGTAAATAAAAAATCTGCTTTAGGAGATTGGAATTGACTCGATAAACCCATTGCCATTTCCGTCATGTGGAAGGAAAATATAGTAACCCAGTTGTTGAAGTAAAAGTTCTATACTTTTTAATTGACATGATCAATGCACCTATGAACTGTGAAAAAACAGACAAATATCTAAAATATTATTAATAAATTTTACTTGAAAAAATACATGATGAATGGAAGTAGAACATAGAAACCCATAACCTTGAAAAATAAAGAGCTTGAGGGACCAAGGAACAATCCTGACAGACATTGAAAGAAATTGTATAAATGAAGAAAAAAAAGTATTTCTCCACATGCAGTTAGAGTTAGTAAAGTACTTCCATGAAAATATGATTGTGAAGGGGTCTGTACTTGTTCCTTCTCAATGACTTTCAGTAACGTTTAACATTTATAAAGGAAAAGGAGATTTCAATAACTGACAGCACTACAGACTCAGTCTGGAACCTTAAAAATCAAACTGTTCTTTCTGCTTCTCGCACAGGGACTAATAACACAAGTTCTCAGGAATTACTTCATTGACAATTTAGCTCATGATGTGTGGGAAGTATAGAATTCAGCTCACTCTACCATAACTATATTGACTCTTTACTTCTAGTGGCAGCAAAAACAGCTTGTTCTTGTGTACAGCAAACAGATTTATGACTTAAAAGAACACCAGTAACAGATATGTTGAGAACAAAAAGTGTCAATTTCATATAGTATTTTTCCTCATAAAATTGCACTTACAGTCCATCTGATAAATTGCATTCTCGGTGATATAAAGAAAAATGTAAGATTCAATAGAGTATCATTGAGCCCTAGCAATAGCAGAATAAAAATAAAACCTCTGTCAAAAGTATATAGTTTGAAACTTATTTTCTCTGTGTCTTAATGGCTCCCTGAATTAAATCTGATGCTTTAAAATAGTAGAAAGAAGAGATAAAAAGATTATTGTTTTTGACAGGAAGTGAAAAAACATTCTCTTTTCTTGAAAACATCATGGAGTCATTTACTTTTTTGTAATGTTTTTAATTGAAAAATTTAGAACAAAATGTAGATCTCTTTTGAGTATTAAATATGCACAACATATACAAATATCAATACTCAGTGCTAATAAAGAAGGAATAAGTTATTCTCCTTAAAAGAGTATTTTGAAATATGTGTATATATGTATGTATGTATATATGTATGTGCATATACATGTATGCATGTACGTGCCTGCAAAAATAATTACCTTAATATTTCAAAAGCCTTAAAAAAAGCACTGGACTTTGACCAGATTGTCTATATCCTAGTTAAACTATATCCTATAGTTATCCTATATCCTAGTTAAAATAGAAACTCAGACCAAAATTTATTGGATTAGATTCATCAAAAAATTTTATGTAGACATAAAAACTAATCATGTAAATGTCTAACCATACATTGATTATATGATAGTCTGATTAATCTGCACACTTCTTGGATTTTGCATCTGTTTCATTCTTTTTATTAGGTAGCCTTAGATAACTACTTATATATCTTTTATAAATTTTCATTACATCTGTAAATACCTGACAGTACACATTCTGAATGGTTATCTAGACCCAAGATAGATGAGGATGATGATGATAATGATGATGATGATGATGATGATGAGTTGATACATCAGTTAAAGTTCTCTTGGCACATTGCATAGATAACATCCCTGCATTTTCTTTTATTGTTAAAAGAAATTAACATGGCTTTTAACAATAAAAAGCTTGGCTATTTCCATGAATTTTTTTGAAAAATTAAACTCTTTATTTTCCAAGAGCACAATTACCAGTGGTTTCCTAAGAAAGAGACACATATGGTGGATCCTAATATATCTGCAAATGTCTTTCTTTGCTTCTCATATTGGCATGATAATTTGGCTAGGTATACAATTCTAAGATTAAAAATCTTTTACTCAGATTTTTAAAATCATTGTTCCATTTTTTTTTCTGGCTTCAAGCATTGCTGCAGAGAAAATTAATTCTTTCCTTTACCTGACTTATCTGAAAGTTTTCAAAATCTTCTCATTATCTGGAGTATTTTGATACATCCTAATTATATTCTTAGGTGCAGTTATTCCTTCTGGTTGCAAGATATACATGTTAGATTTTAGAAATTATTATCCTACTAATACATCCAAAAAAACCCTTTTCTTTCCTTGTTTTTCTAGAATGACTCAGAATTGAATATATATGTTCCTCATTTTAATATTTTTTCTCATATTTCTCCATAACTTAATTTTCCCTTAATTTTCAGGGAAAGTTTCTCAACCTTATCTTTCAAAATATCTGTTGAATTTTTTGCTTGCCATAGTGTTACTTATAAGAGTTCTTATTATTTAATTACTTTTTGAAGTCTTCTTATTGATTATGAGTACAAAATCTTTATGTATAATAAACAAGTTTTTTTCTTACCTTGTCCTTGTAACCAAAAAGTATCTGAGACAGATCTTAATCAATTTAAAGGTTTATTTTGCCCAGGTAAAAGATCACGTCCTGTGACATAACCTCAGGAAATCCTGAGAACCTGTGCCCAAGGTGGTCAGGTTATAGCTTTATAGCTTGATTTTTATATGTTTTAGGGAGACAGAATTTACAGGCAGAGACATAAATCAATACATGTGAGGTATATGTTGGTTTGGCCTGGAAAGAAAGAACATCTCAAAAGGGGAGGGAGGTGCTTTCCAGGTCATAGGTGGATTTAAAGATTTCCTGATTGGCAATTGGTTAAAAGCATGAAGCTCTGGCTGAAGAGTTGAAATCAGCTGGAGTTAAGGTAAGCGGGGCGGGGGGGGGCGGATTGTGGAAGCCAAGGTTCTTATCATCAGGAAGAATAGATGGGAATGTCTCTTATCAACAGTGTCAGACTCTCTGAAGAGAACTAGTAAAGGAAGGTGATTCTCTACAGAATGTAGATTTCCCTCCACACCAGATAGCTTTGCAGGGTCACTTCAAAATATGTTGAAGAAATACATTTTAGGGTAGAATGCTTTGATTTCCTTTTAGGTTCTGTTTTCTGTCATGTGATACACCAGCATTAGGTTGGAGTTGGAGAGTATTTTGAAATATGTGTATATATGTATGTATGTATATATGTATGTCCCTGTCTCTTATACACATCTAGATGTGTATAAGAGACAGCTTTTGAGTATTAAATATGCACAACATATACAAATATCAATACTCAGTGCTAATAAAGAAGGAATAAGTTATTCTCCTTAAAAGAGTATTTTGAAATATGTGTATATATGTATGTATGTATATATGTATGTGCATATACATGTATGCATGTACGTGCCTGCAAAAATAATTACCTTAATATTTCAAAAGCCTTAAAAAAAGCACTGGACTTTGACCAGATTGTCTATATCCTAGTTAAACTATATCCTATAGTTATCCTATATCCTAGTTAAAATAGAAACTCAGACCAAAATTTATTGGATTAGATTCATCAAAAAATTTTATGTAGACATAAAAACTAATCATGTAAATGTCTAACCATACATTGATTATATGATAGTCTGATTAATCTGCACACTTCTTGGATTTTGCATCTGTTTCATTCTTTTTATTAGGTAGCCTTAGATAACTACTTATATATCTTTTATAAATTTTCATTACATCTGTAAATACCTGACAGTACACATTCTGAATGGTTATCTAGACCCAAGATAGATGAGGATGATGATGATAATGATGATGATGATGATGATGATGAGTTGATACATCAGTTAAAGTTCTCTTGGCACATTGCATAGATAACATCCCTGCATTTTCTTTTATTGTTAAAAGAAATTAACATGGCTTTTAACAATAAAAAGCTTGGCTATTTCCATGAATTTTTTTGAAAAATTAAACTCTTTATTTTCCAAGAGCACAATTACCAGTGGTTTCCTAAGAAAGAGACACATATGGTGGATCCTAATATATCTGCAAATGTCTTTCTTTGCTTCTCATATTGGCATGATAATTTGGCTAGGTATACAATTCTAAGATTAAAAATCTTTTACTCAGATTTTTAAAATCATTGTTCCATTTTTTTTTCTGGCTTCAAGCATTGCTGCAGAGAAAATTAATTCTTTCCTTTACCTGACTTATCTGAAAGTTTTCAAAATCTTCTCATTATCTGGAGTATTTTGATACATCCTAATTATATTCTTAGGTGCAGTTATTCCTTCTGGTTGCAAGATATACATGTTAGATTTTAGAAATTATTATCCTACTAATACATCCAAAAAAACCCTTTTCTTTCCTTGTTTTTCTAGAATGACTCAGAATTGAATATATATGTTCCTCATTTTAATATTTTTTCTCATATTTCTCCATAACTTAATTTTCCCTTAATTTTCAGGGAAAGTTTCTCAACCTTATCTTTCAAAATATCTGTTGAATTTTTTGCTTGCCATAGTGTTACTTATAAGAGTTCTTATTATTTAATTACTTTTTGAAGTCTTCTTATTGATTATGAGTACAAAATCTTTATGTATAATAAACAAGTTTTTTTCTTACCTTGTCCTTGTAACCAAAAAGTATCTGAGACAGATCTTAATCAATTTAAAGGTTTATTTTGCCCAGGTAAAAGATCACGTCCTGTGACATAACCTCAGGAAATCCTGAGAACCTGTGCCCAAGGTGGTCAGGTTATAGCTTTATAGCTTGATTTTTATATGTTTTAGGGAGACAGAATTTACAGGCAGAGACATAAATCAATACATGTGAGGTATATGTTGGTTTGGCCTGGAAAGGAAGAACATCTCAAAAGGGGAGGGAGGTGCTTTCCAGGTCATAGGTGGATTTAAAGATTTCCTGATTGGTAATTGGTTAAAAGCATGAAGCTCTGGCTGAAGAGTTGAAATCAGCTGGAGGTAAGGTAAGCAGGGGGCGGGTGGGGGCGGATTGTGGAAGCCAAGGTTCTTATCATTAGGAAGAATAGATGGGAATGTCTCTTATCAACAGTGTCAGACTCTCTGAAGAGAACTAGTAAAGGAAGGTGATTCTCTACAGAATGTAGATTTCCCTCCACACCAGATAGCTTTGCAGGGTCACTTCAAAATATGTTGAAGAAATACATTTTAGGGTAGAATGCATTGATTTCCTTTTAGGTTCTGTTTTCTGTCATGTGATACACCAGCATTAGGTTGGAGTTGGTACCTTATTGCTACAAAGAGTCCATTTTGTCCGTCTTAGCATCTCTATTTTAACGTTAATGCTGGTCAGTTGTGTGCTTGGACCTGTCTTACCACTCCTTTCCCATGATGACCTTCAAGTTTCCTTGTGTTTGCTTGGCCGAGAGCAGGGTTCATTCAGTCAATTGAGGGGCTAAGAATTTTAGTTTTGATTTACTTCCTACATTGTGTTTTCTTTCTCTAGACCTCCAATTGATTTGTATGCTCTGGATTTTATCTATCATATTGGGTATTTTTCTCAAAATCTGATACTTCATGTTTGCCTATTCATTTAAAAAAAATAGGATAATGAAGATTTTAGCTTAATTGCTTTTCATCTCTTATTTTTTAGTCCTGCATCTCACCTTTATAGACTATCTGTGTCCAAATCCAGGTCTTTTGCCATTGCTCTTTTTAAAAAAATCATTTATTCTCTGAGACCCAGTTAGCTTCAGTATGATGTAGGAGCATGGACACAGAGAAGGGTCAAAGAATGTCATCTTTTGACAGTCCTGGGTTGAGTTTTAACCAGAAATATAGAGATTTTTCATGCTACCTTCCTCAGCAGGACCACACTTCACTTCCCTCCTTATGGAGTCCTGTATCATCCCTGGAGTTCTTCTGCATCAACCAGCCCCATTTAATTAGTGTGATACTCAGAAGGCACCTGGAGCTTCCCTTGTGCAGCTGAATGACTAACTCTTTTTCCATCTGGCTGTGCCTTATTAGTTTTTTTATATCAAGGGATGAAGCCAGTGAAAATATGTGTTAGGGGTGGGGAACGGAGCTCTATACTGATGTCATAAGCAGAGTCCTCCTCACACTTTTACTCTGTGAACTTCAGCAGATCATTTATCTCATGTTTCATAAAGAAGGGCCTGTTGGGCTTGAATTCTCTTGTATTCTACTGTCTCACACTATAGATCCAGATTTTGTCTAACTAGTAACAAAGGAGAAGCTCTCCTTCACTTCCTTCACTCTAGCGTATCCTCTTGTACATTGTAAATATTTATCATTCACCTATGTCCTCTGAAATAGTGATTCATCATCCATTTCTTTCCATCCCTAGATCATCAATCTCCTTTTTATTCAGTATTTTTTCATCCTATAAACGGTTTTCCCAACTTATTAAAATACAGTATTTTCATCAGTTTTATTCAATAAATCCTTAATTACTAAGATTTAGGTTACCTCTAATAGTACACTATTATAAAAAAGGTTGTAAAGAATATCGTATATATATGTATGTGTGTATATATAATGCATATATTTATGTACTTATGTATATATGTTTGTGTACTTTTGCTACATGCCTAAATGTAAAATTACTAGGTCAAGAATTTTAGGGCTTTTGATGTATGATATATGACGACCTGCTTTTTTGGAAAAGTCATAAAAATGTACCATAATATGACTACACGTCTCTTACAGAGTTACTGATAGTTGTCCTCAACACTCAACCTAATGTCTTTATTAACTTAATCAGCAAAAATCCTATCACTTCTCATGTTATCCTTCAGCTTTGTCTATGTAATTTTTTCCACAAAGTGTTACAATTTGTATATAATTAATGTTTGTCTTTAGAGTTTCTCAGGTAATTTTGTCTTTTCAAAATATGTATTTAAAATCCCTTCTTATTTTATGATTTCAGGTTTTACATGTGTATCTATTTCATGTGGACTTCATTTTAATGTGAGATATGCATTTGATATCTAAACATACAGTTTCCAAATGATTAACAGTTGGCCCATGATTTTTAAATGTTTCTCTACTTCTCTAATTATCTCAGTAAAATCCATTTTATATTCTTTTAAAAATTTAAACAGAATCTAGCCTTCCTTTTTGATATGAGTGATCTACCTTAGTGCTGTTTAATCTTAGGAGAACTAAATGGTTTTGTATACGGTTCCCTTTACAATTCTAGTAGTCTGCTTCACATGTAATTTCTAAGAATTAGCAAAATCATATACTTATTGTAAAATAAAAAAGGAGTAATTCATGTTAAAAGTGTCTATATATGCATGCATATCATATATTTAATGTTCAGGCATGATAACCCTAATAGCCATAACGAAGTTGATAAAGTTTTACAGTTGCTCATAATGAATGAGTATGAGAAGAGAAGTGAAACAATATTTAACACCCACACACACCCAACACACCCACCCCCACCACCCCACCGCACCCCCCCACACACGCAGTCTTCCTTGTTCATTGTAGTTATTTTATATAGTTTCTGAGAATACTGAATTAGCAAATACGGAACCATTGCTCCTAGGAGAAGTACAGAGTTAGGTTCCTGCAAGCCTCTGGCCACAACATTTTCATTAACTGAAATGGGTTTGTTTCATACAGGTTTGATTGCCTACATCCTTGTAAAACAAGCCAGTCTCATCAGTGTGTAAAACCTACTCTTTCACATAACAGTTATTAGGGATTTGAAAAATGCTTCCACTGCCTCCTGATCTGGCGAAACTACCTTGCCTGCCTGCAAGCTGAAAATGTGCATGCTGTATCATCTTATGCAGTGTGTGAGCCAGTGCTAGCTGGGAACAGGGTTTCACATTTTTCTGACTCTGGCTCATGTAACCATAAACTTATTTGGCTTCCAGTTTCATAATGATGCTGTCAAATGCATTTTTAAAAGTCAGTTATCATCTCATGAATCCATAAATTTGGTCATTTGTCCACCTTTTCCATACCATTATTACACACAACAGGGATAACTGTAGCAATTTCTGAGGCAGCCTCACATGCAAATTGATACATTTCCTTTCTACTTTTTTTGGATATGCTATTAATAGAGTGTTTATAGTTAGCCCTGAAATTCAACATCGAATGTCCAAGAGTACTATCTATAACTCGCATGTGAACAAAGCTTCTCTAACATATGAATTTTTTCCCATAAGGCACATCATGGCGTTCTTGCGACTGAAAATACTATACTACACTTCAGTGCTACATTTGGGGGCCATTTTAAACAGTAGAATTACTCACAAAAACACAAAACCAAAAAAAGTGCCACTCACTAGACTGTGAGGAGAAGTATTTACAGCATGAAAGCTGAAACAAGGAGAAAGGACATTGCCTTGTACAACTCAGCCTCATTCCAACATGCTTCTTAAATAACTGAAATTTTCTGTCACTCTAAGTGTATCTGTGAATGACTATGAAAGCACTGTGAGCATTCATTTGGGGGCTAAAAATAAACTTTAGTAAGTAGAAAACCTCACAGATATGGAATCTGCAATGAATGAATATAAATTATAGCACATACATGCTTACCTGTAAAATGATGTTTATGGCATCCTAAATATAGAATGATGCAGATAGATTATATCTGTTACTTAAAAATAATGGATAACATTGCCATTGGTGATGTGACTTTCTATAATGGTGAAAAAGTTTAGTTAATTTCCTAACAGAGTGAGGTATATTCTTGTTCTGATTTCCACAGTCACTGTAGTTTGTTTTTTTTTTTTTTGAACATTTATTTTACTTTAAACACACACAAAATATGTTGTTTATTTTTATATTAGTTATCTAGTGTCATTATAATGCTGTATAGAAGCTATCACAAAACACATTTACTTTAATAATCCTCATTTATTTGGTTCATGGGTCTATACATCAGTGATTTAGGCTGGGCTTAGCTAAGCAGGTCTCTGCTTTTGGTGAGGTCACTCAGCTGGCTTTGTGTCTGGGATGGATTGTGACAACTGAGGCAACTTAACACTGCCCCATATGCTTTATCCTTCAGGGGCTTTGTCCTGGCCTTCTCTCATGGGAAAGGAAAAGGAACAAGTGCAGGCCAGCTCCATTTGATTCGGTGCTCTTCCCATCTCCCTGCATCCACTGGCCAGAACATGTCAGAGTGAGATAGGCCTTTGACAGGAAGGTGAAGGGTATGGTTACAAGAGTTTGTGCCGAGGTGCCTAGCTAATCTAAAAAAAATAATAATGTGCATTTTGTTTGCAATAACTGAGTGTGGACTAGCATGCATTTGCAACCAATGTCACTTCAACTGTATTTTAAAGGATTTCGGACACATTTATTTCTAAATAATATCAGATCCATGATGAAGAAAAACTAATGAAAGTCCTAACTGGTATTTTGGTAAAGACAAAACCATTCAGAGGAAAACAGTATAATAATCTTCATCTTAAAATAATTAGATCAAGTAATTATATTGATCCTGAGAGATTTGATGTGAGCGCTAGTATTTAATTCTGCTACCCTGGTTAAAGGTGACAACTCACCTGTCCACAGATCTTTGCCTGACTGTTTGCATCATTTTCCTGAAGACATAAGAAGGGAAAGGATGAATCATTAAATTTTAAATAACTGTTTGTAGGTCACCTAGAATAAGCAGTAGAACGTAAATTTTATGACAAGCTTTTGTTATACAGACGAGGTGTGAAGCCAAAATAACTTTTGCCTGGAGGAGAGAGGTGGCGGATTCGGAATTATCCAACAGATAACATATACAGTGATTTCTGACTCGGGTTTTTGAGAGTCTAAGTAAGCATGATAGAGTGCCACTATGAACAACCCGGGAATAAATGACCCTCTGATGTTCAAATTAAAAGCTTTTTGCAGTGCTTTGGACTTTGGAGGTCTTGTTGCAGCACAGACTTAGGTAGATACAGTGGCTGCCTCTGAGCAGGGAATGCTAAGTAACAAACACTGGGGACCTCAGCTGGCAAGGGTTGAAGTTGGCATTTAAACACAGACTTATCACAGGTCCTAGCTCAGAAGGACAACACCGTACTGCTTCCCAATATGTAACAAGTATCTTCTGATTATGGACATTTTGGATACTTGTATTAAGTTTTGTTTCTAATGTAGCTTCTATCAAGCACTTTGCAATGAAGGTTTTCATGCCTATAAATATTGTAACACTTGAGATTATTTATATAATTCCCAGAAATGAAGTAAGTGGGTCAAAAGATATGAACAATTCTGAAACTTTTTGGAAGTTTAATCAAATTCATTTCTAAAAAGTCTCTATCATCATTTTAATTTCAACCAACAGTACGTGGGAGAATTGGGTGTGAAACCTACAAATATTTTATATTTTTGCTAATTTAGCAAGTACAAAATGGCAAATCAATTGCTTTGGTCATTTATATTTTCTCCCTATAATTTTGTTTTGCACAAATTTATGAACTTAATTCAGTTTTCTCTTTGGCGTAGTATCTGTGTAGGTGCTGCATGCTTGGCAATTTTTTCCAGCCAATATCACAACACATCTTGTAAATCAGGACAATTCTGATGTCATTGTGCCTCTTCATTCAACTACCACTAAAAAGAGAACTTATGAAATAAACTTCTACAAGAAAAAATGTTATCATGATATTTAGGGAAGTTATTGGGAACAAAATTGAGGAAAGTTTAATTAGCAGACTTTAGAAAAAGTCTCAATGGGAGAAAAAAAAAAGCTAAAAGTCTTAAGTGGTTTTAGAACAAGAAGCGGTGCAATAAAGAACTTGTTAGAACTGGGGGGAAAAGGGTGGAGGAGAATGGTCATAGCAAATAAAATCAATGAAATGAAACTCTGTTCTTACCCAGCATAATTTGAATCACAGAGAAATCTCCTCTGGGAATAAGCAGATACACATACACATTGTTGTTCAAGTCGTTTAAGTCTATATTTAAAATTTTAAAGTTAGCAATAGCCAGGTCAGTTTTTAGAAATGTGTCATATACCACACGGACCATTCAACAACCTAAAAAATCCATGTAGACATGAGGCAATTATTCAGAAACTTGTTAATTGAAAACATTTATATTTGATATATCTAGATGATTTAACACAAGAGATGGAAGATTGCTTTTTCTGGTGGGGCTAATGATATTTATAGCTATTTGATGAGAGACATTTTATATTTGTAAACTTTGTAGAGGATTTTAAAGAACATTTTGTTAATAGTTAATGACTCTCAGAAAATCCACCAGTTTTAAGTGTGGTGCAGCTGACTGTAACATAGGATAAGATCTTTATGTGCAAGTGGAAATATTTCACCCTGGTCATTTGCTATTTTAACTCACAGGGAACAAAGCCCACTGGGTGTACTCATTGAAGCAACCACATAGAATCAATCAAAAGACACACATAGCATCTGCAAACATCAGAGAACACAAACAAAGACAGTTCAAGAAAATGGATCTCAAGGGCTCTGTTTGTACAGGTCTGGCCTTTCCAAGATCGAGCCATTCTCAGACCTTTTACTGGAAAGGCTTTTTGTAATGCACTGCCTAATGGCTCGGCTGTTCAAACGTGATACATTCCGCTATGACACTTAGACCACGCTACCTATGTGCAGACTGCAAGGCAGAGCTGAAGCAACAGTCACATTCCCAACCCAAACAAACTTAAAAATTAATGCTGTGAAGGGGAGAACTGTATTCCACATCTCCATGAACTGTTACTGGTGCCAAATTAAATGAATATCAAAGGAGCAATGAAGAAGTATTATAGGAAATAAAAAGGGAAAGAGAAAAACTCCTTTAGCAGTTGAATCATTTCATGGAGGGAGGGACGCTTTCCACCTGAAACTACATTTGCAGCAACTTATGGGAGTCACAGGTGTTTTAACATGTGCCCTCAACCACTCGTTCAATCCCTTGCAAATTGTTGACCTTTACAAAATTGAAGGCAATTCTCTAGTCAAGACGAAGTATAAACAGAGGGTGTAAGACAGCCCTTGATTTCAGCGAGTTTGTAATCTTGTGGAGGAATCATGACACAGGCTTAGTATTAATAATGCAAGGCAAAGATCATTATGTAAATTTTTAAGAGTAAAAACCATGAGCTTTTTGAGTTTAGAGGCAGAAAAAGAAAAAACCAATCCAATGGTTCTCTCTGCTAACATAATAATGCCCTGTTGTACTATTTGTAGTTTGGCATTTTGCCCTCCAAAAAGTCAGAATTATTCATGCACTATGTCTTATAGGGTAAATTGTGATAAGTTGAGAGAACCGGGAATGGAACGATCTCTAATAATTATGTGCTTGCTCCTTCTAGAAGCACACATTTCATCTAGTACTTCTAATTATATGGTAGTGATGTGTAAGTATTACTAATTACAGAGAAATGCTTGTCATGCATATACCATTTTCTTGGTTTTCAGTTAAAAAAAACAATGACCACAAGGGTGAGAAATAGATGCTTCAAGGCAATAGATTGCTGCCAATGTTCTGTGGCTTTCAAAGCTTTCACTGATTTTCAAATGTAATTATTTCGGTTTCATGGTTTGCAAATGCATAAATAACCAATCATGTGATGGTGTTCAACTCATGTGATTTATGCAAATTCCTAGCGTTACAGGTTCAAGTAGAAATATTTTACTTCGTATTAATTGAATAAGATAGGAAGGTACAAATATACTTAAAATAAACTCAAAAACATGCATTTCTTTAGGGCCCACAGAGGCATGGACCTAACTTAAATCTGTTTACCTTTTAGTTTTTAAAATAATTGGTTGCATATTATTACAAAACAAGATACGAAAAATTTGTGAAACTTCATATATCTTATTTCATTAATAATTACTTAAGTTTAAATGTGTATACTTAATAATATTAAGTTATCCTGCCTTGTCAAGGTTTATTGCTATAAACATTTTTAACAATGGTACTGGATATCTTAATGTGATGTTTATGTGTAGTGGTATTTATTATTACATAGTGTAATTTATTTTTATATTCATATGACATTCTTCACAATTTATGCTTCTACGGTTATTTTAATTTGAGAGGAAGGATCAAGTAGTATAAATAATCATTAAAGTCAGCTACTACACTTTCGCTGAAGTTCAGGAAACACAAAACTCTTAGGGAATAGCCAGATTTTCAAAATTATTGCATGTAATTAGCCCAAGATTAAAAATAATTTTTTTGTCTCT
>NW_012101754.1:3637391-3639052 GCF_000951045.1 Mandrillus leucophaeus | reverse complement strand
AAAATATGTTGTTTATTTTTATATTAGTTATCTAGTGTCATTATAATGCTGTATAGAAGCTATCACAAAACACATTTACTTTAATAATCCTCATTTATTTGGTTCATGGGTCTATACATCAGTGATTTAGGCTGGGCTTAGCTAAGCAGGTCTCTGCTTTTGGTGAGGTCACTCAGCTGGCTTTGTGTCTGGGATGGATTGTGACAACTGAGGCAACTTAACACTGCCCCATATGCTTTATCCTTCAGGGGCTTTGTCCTGGCCTTCTCTCATGGGGAAGGAAAAGGAACAAGTGCAGGCCAGCTCCATTTGATTCGGTGCTCTTCCCATCTCCCTGCATCCACTGGCCAGAACATGTCAGAGTGAGATAGGCCTTTGACAGGAAGGTGAAGGGCATGGTTACAAGAGTTTGTGCCGAGGTGCCTAGCTAATCTAAAAAAAATAATAATGTGCATTTTGTTTGCAATAACTGAGTGTGGACTAGCATGCATTTGCAACCAATGTCACTTCAACTGTATTTTAAAGGATTTCGGACACATTTATTTCTAAATAATATCAGATCCATGATGAAGAAAAACTAATGAAAGTCCTAACTGGTATTTTGGTAAAGACAAAACCATTCAGAGAAAAACAGTATAATAATCTTCATCTTAAAATAATTAGATCAAGTAATTATATTGATCCTGAGAGATTTGATGTGAGAGCTAGTATTTAATTCTGCTACCCTGGTTAAAGGTGACAACTCACCTGTCCACAGATCTTTGCCTGACTGTTTGCATCATTTTCCTGAAGACATAAGAAGGGAAAGGATGAATCATTAAATTTTAAATAACTGTTTGTAGGTCACCTAGAATAAGCAGTAGAACGTAAATTTTATGACAAGCTTTTGTTATACAGACGAGGTGTGAAGCCAAAATAACTTTTGCCTGGAGGAGAGAGGTGGCGGATTCGGAATTATCCAACAGATAACATATACAGTGATTTCTGACTCGGGTTTTTGAGAGTCTAAGTAAGCATGATAGAGTGCCACTATGAACAACCCGGGAATAAATGACCCTCTGATGTTCAAATTAAAAGCTTTTTGCAGTGCTTTGGACTTTGGAGGTCTTGTTGCAGCACAGACTTAGGTAGATACAGTGGCTGCCTCTGAGCAGGGAATGCTAAGTAACAAACACTGGGGACCTCAGCTGGCAAGGGTTGAAGTTGGCATTTAAACACAGACTTATCACAGGTCCTAGCTCAGAAGGACAACACCGTACTGCTTCCCAATATGTAACAAGTATCTTCTGATTATGGACATTTTGGATACTTGTATTAAGTTTTGTTTCTAATGTAGCTTCTATCAAGCACTTTGCAATGAAGGTTTTCATGCCTATAAATATTGTAACACTTGAGATTATTTATATAATTCCCAGAAATGAAGTAAGTGGGTCAAAAGATATGAACAATTCTGAAACTTTTTGGAAGTTTAATCAAATTCATTTCTAAAAAGTCTCTATCATCATTTTAATTTCAACCAACAGTACGTGGGAGAATTGGGTGTGAAACCTACAAATATTTTATATTTTTGCTAATTTAGCAAGTACAAAATGGCAAATCAATTGCTTTGGTCATTTATATTTTCTCCCTATAATTTTGTTTTGCACAAATTTATGAACTTA
>NW_012101754.1:3613293-3633381 GCF_000951045.1 Mandrillus leucophaeus | reverse complement strand
TCAGCTACTACACTTTCGCTGAAGTTCAGGAAACACAAAACTCTTAGGGAATAGCCAGATTTTCAAAATTATTGCATGTAATTAGCCCAAGATTAAAAATAATTTTTTTGTCTCTTTCACTGTGAAAGATTAGTGATACTTTAAGTAATTTACTGGCACTGAGCTTAGAAGAAGTTATACACTTTCAGGAAAGCAAACCCTTTGAAACAATTTCATTAATGTGCATTTTCAGAATCTGCATTAAGAAAGAGACATAGTAACTTAAGACTGTAACATGTTAAGTAGTTCTTCTCCTCATTGTGGTATTTTCCATTAAAGAGAAATAAAACTGCCTATTGCATACTACTTATCTCTTCCAAGACAGTATTACAAATATTTCAATGCCTTAACTCTTAAAAAATGTTGATACATATATTTTACACAGGTATAAGGTACATGTGATATTCTGTTACATGTATAGGATACGTAATGGTCAAGACAGAGTGGGTGGGGTATCCATTACCTTGAGGATTTATCATTTCTATGTGTTGGGAACATTTCAAGTTATCTCTTCTAGCTGCTATGAATGATACAATATGTTGTTGCTAACTATAGTCACCCTACTCTGCTATTGAACATTAGAACTTATACCTTTCATCTACCAATAAGTTTGTACCCATTAACTAACTTCTCTTCATACTGTCCTCCTCCCACTCACACACCCTTCCCAGCCTCTGGTATCTATCATTCTACTCTCTACATACATGATATCCACTTTTCTAGTTCCCACATATGAGTGAGGACATCAGTGCATTAACTCTTAACACTATGAGGTAGATGTTGCTGCTCCCATTTCACAGGGGAAGAAACTGAAGCCTTGCAAGCAAGGTAACAGATGTGTGCACAATGGATATAATTTTGATCTATAACATTGAGGTTACAAAGGTTATTCTAACCACTGTACATGAAGCAAAAGAATTCTATTAGAGTAATAAAAAATAAGATTGTGGTGAAGTGTTGGGAAGAACGCTCATAACAAGAGGATTACAAAGCTGAAACGCCTACAAAAGAGAGGTTAGGTTTGAGGGTGGGGGGCGGTGGCATAAGAAGTGGGGGACTTCTTAGAAATGCCATGGCAAGGAGGTGTAGAGGCTGTCCAGGGAGAGAGGAGTGTGTAAATGGCACATGCCACTGCCCAAAGTCCAGGAGAGAAAGCAGATTATATTTATAAGAAAGATTTTTCTTATCTAGAGTAAACAAAATAAGGACATTCCTCTGGAAACTTCCTTCATAGGGAGAGGGCATTCAAAGATTTTACACTGTGGGTAAAATAATGATGACTCTTTGCATAATTTTGATATAAAAATATGCAGTTCAATGTGTGCATTTAACACTGTAAAATAGAGGTGTTTGTAGTATGTCATGGCACTATGTCAATGCAGTATGTCATTCCTTTTTTTTTTTTTTTTAGACCGAGTCTTGCTCTGTCACCAGGCTGGAGTGCAGTGGCGCAATCTAGGCTCACTGCAACCTGTGCCTCCTGGGTTCAAGCGATTCCCCTGCCTCAGCCTCCCGAGTATCTGGGACTACAGGCACGTGCCACCACGCCCAGCTAATTTTTTGTATTGTAGTAGAGACTAGGTTTAACCGTGTTGATCAGGATGGTCTCAATCTCCTGACCTTGTGATCCACCTGCCTTGGCCTCCCAAAGTGCCAGGATGTCATTCTTAAACTGTGGTGTTCATGTTTATTACCAGAGGAGTTTGGTTAAAATTACATATTTTGGAGTCCCTATTCCCACTCATTGAGTAAACCAAGGTGAGACAGACCCCATACCCTCCTCCAGCTTCTGCTGCATTTCTTCACTCTTCTTCACAGAAAAATAATAAAATATTTTTGAAAAATTAGTCTACCTTGGGTGTTTTACTTTCTCACCTTCCACTCATTGCAAATTAACTCTAGTTTGATTTCTAACTTTACTTCTCCATTGAAACCCTCCAATCAAGATCACCCATGATCACTTGTTAAATCCCCGGAAGCCATTTAAAATCAAATCATATAACCTCTCTCAAGGCATGATAGAATCAGCTACTCCTTCTTTCCAAAAACACTTTTTTTCTGCTTGGTTTTGGGAAACAGTGTTCCGCTTTGCCCTAATGTCCTTGTCAGATAATTTATTTATTGTCTTATTTTCTCAGCTTTCTTGTAACTGTCAATGATATTGTTATTTGGTTTTCTATAATTTTGTAAATGAACTATCTTTCCAACTACAATATACAGGGAAAAGCTTATTTTGTGTTTTTTATATAACATAGATCCAACAATGTATTATAATAAATGGTTGCTTAATAATATAGTAATAAATATTATTGATTTGTTTACAATAGTTATAACAATATCATGAGATTACTATGGTTTGAATGTATCCTGTCCAAAATTTGCAAATAGGAGTTGGTGTCCTATAAAGGTGATTGATAGAGGGAGTTTGTTCTCTCTTGCCCTTCTGCCTTCTGCCATGTGAGGATGCAGCAAGAAGGGCCTCACCAGATGATGGTGACTTGATCTCGGACTCCCAGCCTCCAGAACTGTGAGAAATAAATTTTTCCTTTATAAATTACCCATTTATAGGTGTTCTGTTATAGCAGTACAAAAAGAACTAAGGCAGTGATACTAAAGAGTTGCATATTTATGATTGCTCTTTCTTTAAAGAATCACTAATATTTAGTGGATAGAAGCCAAATCTTCTTCATCTTGTAGATATTTATAGTATCATTTGCTTGTTGAATTATTGGCTCTTAAAAGTTTTGGAGTTCATAGTTGAATATGAGATACTTCTAATAAGAAATATATTGTGGTGAAACAAAGGCAAGCTTTACAGTCAGAAAGACCTGGATTTATTTACTCGTACCTTCTCAAATCCCTTGATATAAATCTGGAAAAGTACTCTAGCCTCATTGAGTCTCATTATTAGTATCTGAAAAATGAAGAAAATTATAGTCACTTCCAGGAACAATATAAAGAATAGAGATAATGTATAAAGTGTCCAGCTCATGAGGTGTCCATAGCAATTACTGTTATTATTATTCATCAAGGGTGTCTTATCAGCAAAGATTTAAGCAATCATTGGGTAGGTAATGTCAACCTTAAATGATGAGACTCAGAAAACACGATAAAGTTTACTTGAGTACAAAGCTTGGGGATAGTTACCTGGAAACTCCTACTCCTAACAAGTTGGATCAATGTTCCAATGCATACAAGCCAAGATTTTATTTATCTAGGCAGAGACAGAGATATTTTAGCAGGATTACCACCTTTTCATATGAGACCAGTGCATATGTTACAGCAGTTTGATCAGTTCAGATTGAATGATTCCAAGGAAATTACCTTATTGCTCTGTCAGGAGGGGTAGTGATCTTAGGGGTCTTACCTGTGGAGCTGTTTGGTCTTCCTAATAATTCACAGGAGAAAAAAAATGGCATAAGTTGTAGCTGCATGCTACTCGACTCAGGCCACATAGCCACATTGCTCTCAAGGCTCAGAATAATTTAGTGTCAACAGCTTTAAGTTTGAATTACTTAATTTCATAGTCACTAGTGGAGGAAAAAGATGATAATGAAGCATGAGTCCTTCCAGTCATCTTTCCAATATACCACAAGTTCTAGCGCTCTCCCAGCCCTTGAGAGGTGTTAACATTCTTATCAGGAGTACAATTACAATAATTAGTTTTTGAGTGCCTACTCAATTTTTTGTGCCATACCCCTTGCTCTGTGGCTTTGGATAAATTAATAAAGCTCATTATGTCTTAGTTTTCTCATATAAAATACAGTGGATAGTCATGTGGTGGTGAAGAATAAATTGTTTAATTTATGTTAATTGATTTGTATAGCGTCTGGGAAATAATATGTGTACCACAAATGTCAGCTGTTATTATCCCGGTTCTTATTATAATTATGTCTCTGAAACTTTTGTTATATACCTATCTATACTGCCAATCATTCGTTAAGACCTTCTATGGAAAAGTAACATTTTCTTTACTTTAATATGAGAAAACTAAGACATGAAGAAGTTAGTGTTTTACTCAGCGACAGGGAGCAAACAAGTGATAAAATTCGGATTTGAACCTTAATCTGTATTACTTCCAAGACTGTACCTGCCAATAGTCTCAGGGTAACTTACCATTGTTGTAGCTATCACTATCCATAGCCTTTTAAAGCAACGTTTTGTTTTGTTTTGTTTGCAATCATGTGCCTTTTTTAGTATTTAAAAATATAAATAACCATCATTAAGGATGAACAGAGAGCTCCTTAAGTACAGCTATTAGCTCATTTAATCATCACTTAAACACACATCTAAAACTTATGTACATGGTGTTGTAATTCCATTTTCACAGAGATAAACTGAACCTTAGATCAATAAAGGCAATTTCCCAAGGTCAAATAATAGTAGGTGTAATGAAAATATCAGTAGAAGCTAAGGTGGTTGTCTTATCGTTGTACACTTTACTAACACTTTCCTACGTGTTGTATTTCTAACATACTTGTCAAAGGATGAGTCACACATTACAGAGGAAGAAACAGGCTAAGGGAAACTGTGAACCTTGCTCAAAATATTACACCATGTATGTGGCAGAATCAAGACTAAAATCCACATTTGCCTAATTTCAGTTCCCCTGCTTTATGGCTTTGCTATACTGCTTCCTGCTGAAGTCCATTAACAAGTGCTCAGTTGAGACACAAAATGTTATGTAGCCTAGGCCATAGATAAGCTCATTATTGGCTAGAAAATTTGGGACAGGTATTAACTTTCAGCATCTTGTGTCATAAAATAACTTCAGTGTGGTCCCCATAGCAAGTCTGATTTAGAGCACTGTTCTCTGTTAATGGGTCTTCCAAGAAGAGTCAATTGTCTATGGTCTGCCAAGTACTTAAATGAATTAACTTGCTGGGTGAAGTTATTTTCTAATGTCAGGGTGTTCCGAAGGAGTAAATGAGGTAGAAAATGGTAATGGTTAACCATTGCATGAAAACTGTCACAGTGACATTAGACCCTATCTTAGAGCAATGTTTTAAAGATTTGGGTTTAGATATTTTTAAAAAATAGTGCCACTTACTGTCCTTTTAATGGAAAACAAAAGTGATAGATAAGTTTTGATGGCTGGAACAGAGAATTATCAGAAAATAATAAAAATAATTATGTTATCATATTTGAACGTACCAGGATGAATCTTTTTAAATAAGGAACGATTTAAACTTGAGGAGCCCAGCCTAGAAAGGCCAAGTGCAATCACAAAACATTTAGTAAGTCCATTAATTTTATATTTCATATTTCCTAGTAGACTGACTCATTCTATAAATTTGATTAGCCACCACACATTTTAAAAATACTGAGGAGATTTGATTAGCTAAAATGCTATGGTGGCTCTCAATAAGTGCTTTCTTTCCTGTTATAATACTAAAGTGGTTATTCAGATAAATATCAAAATGGCAAATTGTAGCCTCTTTTTTGGAAACTTTTTCTCTAACTTCTCTGTGTCCCTTGCTTCAATATCCATTAAATCAAGTCTACTTTCTCTAAAGTCAAGGCTTGCTAAAAGCACTCAGGGGAGGATCAACTTGTAAAATGAATGGAACTATTCATTACTATCAAGTGTAAGTACAAACAGCCTTGAGAGAATGCTCTATATTAAGAGTGAAAAGTGAACATACACATAGCTAACAGGTCATCTTCACATTAGCAAAAGGACTTATATTTGGGGAAGGGGAGTCGGGGTCGGATTGTATTTATTTTTCAGGCATAATAAACCGTGTGCATGCAATGTAAATTTAAAATATATCCAAGTAAGGCAATCTTGGAAAAATCAGTATGAGATGTTTTATGGAGCCTTTGCATATTATGTTGAGGTAAGTAAGTAAGCAAATCTGAAGACGAAAATGTTAGAGAACTAAAGGGCAAGTCAAAACGCATAGAAGTCTGTTTTCTATGAAGCAAATTTACCATACCTTTTAAATACACTTCACGTGGTCCCTGATTTCTGGTGGTTCCTCTGATTAATTTTTTTTTTTTTTTTTTTACTTTTCTATGGTGATATGAATTTAATAAAATCTTACTTTGAATATTGAATTTGGACTAAAAATTTGTTATAACATTATTATAAAATAGTCTTTGTGTTAGATGGTTTTACCCATGTTTAGACTATTTTAAGTATTCTGAACACTTTTAGGGGAGGCGAGGCTAAGCTATGAGGTTCAGTATGTCAGGTGTATTAAATGCATTTTTGACTTAAAATATTTGTAATTTACCATGGGTTCCTGGAAATATAAAGCCTTATCATAAGTTCAGGAGCATCTGTATATGAAAATTACATGTAAATAACAATTTGGGGCCATTAATTAGAAGAACTAGGACAGCAGAGCATTTTGAATAAGTTATGAGCCCACAGGAAACATTCCTGTGTCCAAATCCTTTTATAGTAGGAAAGAAAATAATCCCATGTTATGCCTTGTTCTAATGTTAGTCCTGGGCTGTCTGTCTCTAGGCTGTGCAATACCCAAATGTACATGATTTATTGCTATATCACAGCCATCTTCCAAGTTACAGACGTCACATATGTGTCATTGCCTGACAGATTCCAATTGCTCTAGGCTCTAGTATAGGCATAAGTCCATGTACTTGCCCCACTCCTTGGTACCAATTTCCCATAGTAGTGGTTCATACATGGCTGTAAAGAAATATCTGAGACTTGAGTAATTTATACAGAAAAGAAGTTTAATTAGCTCATGGTTCTGTAGGCTCTACAGGAAGCATGATTCTGTTATCTACGTGGCTTCTAGGGAAGCCTCAGGAAACTTACAGTCATGGAGAAAGGCCAAGGAGGGGTGAGACATCTCACATAGTGGGAGCAGGAGCAAGAGAGACAGGTGCTACACAGTTTTAAACAACGAGATCTTATGAGAACTCACAATGATGAGGACAGTACCAAGGAGATGGTGCTAAACCATTATTGAGAAACTGCCCCCCATGATGCAGTCACCTCTCACCAGTCCCCACCTCCAGCATTAGGGATGACATTTCAACATGAAATTTGGGCAGGGACACAAATCCAAATCATATCAACCTGCAACTGCAATCTTTTCCACTTAGAAAAATGTAGCAACATGAAAATGAGCTGATGCTTTTGTAGCAATAATCCTAAATCTACCAGAACTATTTAAAAATTTAAAAGTTCACTTTGTGAGTGGAAACAACTTATTTTTGGCACACCACAACTAAATGTGACTTAGTAATGTGTTGTGTCACCAAAAAGATGAACCAGGATTAAAGTTATCAATGTTTCCTAATATGGTTTGTCTCTGTGTCCCCACCCAAATCTCATCTTGAATTGTATTCCCATAATTTTTACATGTTGTAAGAGGGATCTGGTGGGAGGTAATTGAATCGTGGGAGCAGTTTTCCTTATACTGTTCCCATGGTAGTGAATAAGTCTTACAAGATCTGACGATTTTATCAGGGGTTTCCCCTTTTGTGTCTTCCTCATTCTCCCTTCGCCTACCGCATTCCATGTAAGATAGGATTTGTTCCTCTTTGCCTTTCGCCATGATTGTGAGGCCTCCCCATCCACATGGAACTGTAATTCCAATTAAACCTGTTTCTTTTGTAAATTGCCCAGTCTTGGATATGTCTTTATCACAGGTGTGAAAACGGACTAATATATCTCCCAAATCCCTGCCTTTCAAATGAAAACCTTAAATTTAGACTTTAATAGGGTTAGTTTTTGAATAATAAGAGAATCTCAGCATTGATGTATCTGCCAAGAGTGGCATAAAGTTCTGTCACAACTCAGAGATGAGGTTCAAGTTCCCCCCAACATTGGCATTCAGATCAATGTGTTAATGCTCATTTGTGTAAAACTTTATACATAAAACCAATATTCTTAAGTTGCAATAGAAAATTTGTTTTTATATATATTTGATTTCCTAAGCAAAAATGACCCGCAGATGTCATGATTCCAATTATTATAATATTCCTTCCTCCGGAATACAGTGATCTTCCTGTTTCAGTCAAAAATATGTTCCTGGAAGGGCTGATTTTTGGTTCCTTAAACCACTTTGAACTAGAAAGACAGGTCATGCTATAGCACAGCCAATTCACTAGGAAGAAAGTGGAACTTAAGATAGCAAAAAGCACCGAAGGACTTCAAATACCAGAAACTACATGTTTTTATTCAATGTCTGATGGAATTGTTTAATTTTACGTTGACTTGTGGAAAAGGAAAAAAAAAATACAGTCAAGGGCTTAAATAGACAAAAGTTACTTTCTTTAGTTAAGTAGAGAAAAATAGAGTTTCCCAGTGCAATTTTTATATTTCAGAACATTTTAAGATGGACACAACTTTTTCCTGACATATTTAAAATAAGTGTAATTGTTATATATACTTAATACTTCTTAATACTTTTAAAAGTAATGATTCATCTAATATAGTAGAGTAAAAAACACATCCCAACTCTAAGCAAATTCAATAAATACTGTTAAAAAATAATTGAAAGTATTTCAGTCGTTGCTATGAAGAAAACAACCTTTAAAAAATTTTTAGTCATATTTTGTTTTATAGTCACCATATGTTTTATATGCCATAAATTATTTAAACATATTACTTTTTTTCAGGAGCGTAGTTTTACATACTCTTGATGGACAGCAACTATTATAGTGTAGCCCCTAAGTTAACTATTATTCATCTGTTTGTTACTTACTCTGGGCTGTTATTCACAACATCTAAACAATTGAAAGTTTAAAGCTTTTTCTCTCCTGTCCTCAATGTTATAGTAAATACATGGAAATTTCTTCTGTGGTCTACGATTTCCTTCTATTATGTAACCCTGTGGCTATGAAGCTTTCAAGTATGGAAAGGATTTATTTCTTCAGTAGCTAGTATAGTATTTATGGTTTTTCATTAACCACTCAAAAGTTAAAATACTGCATTTAACATAGGTCCAATTACAAGGCTATTTTTGAGAAGACTGATTTGTGTGTTCTGAAAAGAATGTATATAAAATATAAAAACTAGCCTACCATTGTGCATTATCAGTTTCTTTTCAGCTACGTGTTGGTTTTGTTTTTAATGAATAATTTTGGAAAGCATCAGAAAATGTAACATTTAGGAAATAAA
This sequence comes from Mandrillus leucophaeus, assembly GCF_000951045.1. NCBI lineage: Eukaryota > Metazoa > Chordata > Mammalia > Primates > Cercopithecidae > Mandrillus > Mandrillus leucophaeus. Next base: position 3,624,239 of record NW_012101754.1, on the reverse strand, counting down.
TGAAACAATTCAGGGAGAGGTAAATTTTTATAATTTTAATTATTCAAAATAATCTTTCATGTAGATTAGGTTTGTTTAAAAACTGCTTGTCTTTTACAGTTGCTTTTGTTCATGCAAGTACTGATTTGCAGGTAATTTTGGAACCTAGCGCATATTCAGATTGAGAGCTCTGTACCAGGAAAAATATATATAAATGAGGCTGAGACTTAATATTTCTATTAACTTTTCATTTAAAATTAACTATCAAGATTAATGCTTCTGAAAGTTTTTAGAAAGAAATTTAAACTAGTTCCTACTAAACTGTTCTGACTTATGCTGCATTTACAATACATAGTGACTCCTGTTCTTCATTTGACTCTATTCACTATGCCACAGCTCCCCAGATGCTGGTTCTTCATGTTGCATCACTTTTAAGGAAATTCTTTACCCATTCATACTGGAAAAGATATGCCTCTCATTCTTATTCAGTACTTCCTTTCAAATTTATTTTTTAATTGACAAGTAAATTTTTACACTTTTATAGTCTCAGGACAAAGAGTATTGACTCTTCACTGTACTTGTCACATATTCCTAGGACTTGGAGCTCTTCAAGGGTAGAGTCCATGCATTTGTCTGTTCTAATTCATAGCATGAGTACCCAGTAGCTGTTATTTAAGGAAGACAGAATTGGCAATAGGGCCTTTTTGAGTTGGCAAGTAAATCTATGTATAGATAGGCGTATAGATTTATGAGTGAACGAGTGAATGAATGAAGGAGTGAATGGATTTCTAAGGGTCAGCCATCCTCACCCTCCAGTGATTTAATTCAGCCTAATCACATGTTTTCAAACATATAATTTAGGATTGGCTTGATAAAATTGTATCTAGGGCTGGTGACTCTTAATGAGATTGGAGTATGATTTTTCTTTCTTGTTCTGTCCTTGTCAGATTTTGGAATGAAGAAACTATTAGCCCATAAAATGAGAAGTGAGTGTGATGAATCTTATGTGTAACTTTTTCATTTAAGGTTTAATTTCTTAAATGGTCAAGGGTCTATCAATGTTTTTCAATTTTATTTGTATTAATATTATTAAATGTGACACATCTTTATTATTTATTTCTGTCTATTTTTTTAGTGAATCTCTTCTTTGTGAGAACCTCTTAACCTAAAAAATAAGTTCATTTCTTCCTTTGGATAACAAGCATTTTTCCTAGAAATTTTGATTTCTGTAGCACCTTGTGTGAATAACTAAACTCTTCAATATAATTTTTGTTCAATACAAAATATTTTTAAATAAATATGCATTATAATATCTCCATTGACTTATCATGGTATATATTTAAAATTTCAATTATATAAGATATTTAGTTATATTTTATTGCTTATAATAATATCATTATAGTTAGAGAAGGTGGCTAAAATTTCTATTTTACTACTAAACAATATACCTTCGCAAACATTTTCTGACTTAACAGGTTTTATTATCTTAATATTTGAGGGAATTTTTTTTTTGCCTCCCAGAATTTATCTTAGTGGATTTACTTGTATCTTATTGTTTGTCATTGTCTTATATTTTTTATTAATAACATATTTTTATTCCAACATTAATATATTGATTTATTTTAGTCACACTTATTTTTATATTTAATATTTTAAAAACCTTCCTTTTCTAATTTTAATGAGGGCCAATCTTGATTTTTGTTTTTCACTGATTTTCACTGAGGGTGGGTATTTCCCCCTCATGTATTTGTAATTTTGGATGGAGGTTTATGTTTTGTGAGTTTTTATCCTTGAGATTTCTGTCTACCCTGTACTGAGGACCTATCGCTGGAGAGACGCTGTGTTAATTTATGTCAGGGATAACGTGTGTTGTACATTTTATGATAATTTCTCTGTTGAAAACTTCCTGAACTACTCAGATGATGTGAATTACAGTTCCAAAGGTAAGTCTCTGGTCATACATTTTTGAGAGAGTTATTTTATTTTATCTCATTTTCTGTATTGTCTAGAGCAAAACTGACAAATTCCCTTGCCTTCTCCCTGTCTAGTTGGCAGATTTTCTTTCTAGAGACTAGAATTTTATTTTATACCATTAAATCTAGTTATCAGTTCAGTCTCCATTTAGGATTGAAGATTTTTTTCTGTATTCCTCATTCCAGAACCTTTGACTCTTCAAATATCCTGAGAATAGTTAGAGAATGCCAACCAAATACTCTCTTTGTAGTTTCTTTTCCATTTTTATCTTTGGGCATTTTCCTTACTTTTATGTTACATCAGGTGTTTTATTGGAGTTTGTATCTTTCTATTGCAAAAGCCTTATTGTCTGATTCTCCTTCCATCTACTATTCATATTCATCTTTAAAAGCAAAAACTGTGACTGCTGTTTTCGCTAAAGTTTTCCAATACAGTGCCTGTGATGGCTAGTTTTTCTGTGTCAACTTGGCTAGGCCACCATATACAAATATTTGGATAAACACAACTGAATGTTGCAGTAAAGCTTTTTTTATTTTCTGAAATTAACACTTAAATCAGTAGACTTTAAATAAATAGTGTATCCTCCATAGCTTGGGTGGGTCTTATCCAATCAGTTGAAGGCCTACATCGAAAGACCGACGTCCCCCAGGGAAGAGGGAATTCTGCCTCCAGACTGTCCTTGAACTCACACAGCAACACCTAATCTCCCCTGGATTGCCATCCTGCTGGTCTACTTTGCAAATTTTAGACTTGCCAGCCACACAACCACATAAACCAATTCCTTAAAATAATCGCTCTCCTTCTGTTTGTGTGTGTGTGTGTGCGCACGTGCATATATATACACACACACATATAAACAAATATATATACACACATATATGTATATATGTATATATGTACTATGTCTGTCCATTGATTCTACTGGTTCTTTTTCTCTGGAGAACCCTAATACTGCTCCACTATGCATTCAGCTTCCCCCGCTGGAATCCATACAATCATAGATTCTGAGTATAAAAAGAACTTATGCCCTTCCTAACTCTGCTGTTTTCACAACATTTTCTTGTGTCAGTGCACTTTCTCGGTTCATAAAATTGCACAGTTGATCGTCCAATCAAATGTTAGCCCAGTTCTTCTAATTCAGCCTCCCCAATTTTGTAACAAGCCTCCCCAATTTTCCAATCCCTTTATCTCTCACTTTTACTGCCTCATTCCATTCTCACTGGCCGAAGTATTTTCAATTAGATGCAGCTTACCGAATTTGTAAAATAGCACCAATTCTTAAGCTGTGGAGGTGCTAAAACTCTGTTATATTTAATACATCTAATACCAGATAGAATTACTGATGCAGTACAGTAAAAGACAAATCTAAGTTCGATAAATCTCAGAGAAACTACTAAAAAACACATAGCATAGCAAAGATATTTCTTATAAAAAAGCACAACTTATTCTGTTTTCATATATGTTAATAAATTGGTAGGTTATTAAATTGCTTATTGATTGGTTAATAAATTCCCTAGTCCATTTTGCTCTCTTTTGTTTTAAAAAAAAAAAAAAAAAAAAAAAAACCACTCATACTTAACAGCAATTACATTCATATCTTCGTGATTAACTGTTTTTTGGTTTTGTTTTGTTTTGTTTTGTTTTTTTGAGATGGAGTCTCGCTGTGTTGCCCAGGCTGGAGTGCAGTGGCGCGATCTCGGCTCACTGTAAGTTCCGCCTCCCAGGTTCCCGCCATTCTCCTGCCTCAGCCTCCTGAGTACCTGGGACTACAGGCACCCGCCACCATGCCCAGGTAATTTTTTGTATTTTTAGTAGAGACAGGGTTTCACTGTGTTAGCCAGGATGGTCTCCATCTCCTGACCTCGTGATCCACCAGCCTTAGCCTCCCAAAGTGCTGGGATTACAGACTTGAGCCACCGTGCCCTGCTTGTCATTAACTCTTAATGAATACAGATTCACATGTAAATTTTAATGTCTTTTAGAATTTTTTATTTTCTGTGATAATGATAATGTCATTTTAATTTAGTTTAGGTGAAATTTTATTTTCCAGGGAAAATATATTTATTACAACATCACAAAATGTTGACTTTATTTCTATTCTGTCTAACAGGTTAAGTGTGTGGTGTGACTGTTGCTATCTCTTAAACTGAGTGGTGTAGATAAAACTGTTAGAGAAATGAAGTTATCAGTTAGTAATTTACTTTTATTTCTTGCCTTTTCATGTAAACCTTACAGTCTCACCAATGATTCTCATGTAACAAATGGTTTACTAACCGTTGAGTATTGGTTATCACTAACAAGATACAATTGTTAACCTTTGTCCCAATGCACACTCAAGGGTTAACACTTCAAATTAGATTATTCATGTATTTAAAAGTAATTAAAAATCTCATGCATTTCAGGCTGGTGATCCAAGGTTGTTTTATTTTTCAATGCTAGTTTCTTAAATAAAATGGTAATTGCTAGAACAGCTTGGCCTAAGTCTCTTTTACAAAATCTGACAACTGTTAAGACAAACTAAGCTTTTCCCCTAGAAAAACTTGAACTCCATTTAGATTAAGCAATTAAAGTGCGGAAATAAATGTGGAAGTTCCCTAAACAAATTAGCAGTCTTTAAAATGTACAGCGAAGAACTTTTAGGCCTTCCCTCTTTGCAAATAACTCTAAAACTCTGTAATATCTTGTTTTCCAACAGGTTTTAATTTTACATAAGAAATTATTCTGACTCCTATTCCTAGAGTTACCTACCACATAGTGACCCCTCCGTCTTTTTATCCAAAGATTATAACAACAGCAACAACAAAACTGACTAAATTACTTGCTGCATTCTTGAAGCATCTCAATATGAAAAACTTTGGCAATTCGTATCATTGAAACTTTGAGGTATAATAACCCTTCTCAATCTATATGGTTTAATCCATGTTTTGTGAATCCACCAAACATGACAAAATTTTTCAGTGTAACCAAGAGAAAGGGGAAAGGACCTTATAATTGAAAATCATTTACAGCAAATTGGCAAGCTTTGTGTTTTCTCACTGTCACTTTGTAACCTGATGAGCTCTAAGAATTTGTCAGGGATTCATTGGCTATACATAGCTCAGAATATTCTTTTCTCCTCTATTTTTTTTTAAATTTTCTATTTATCCTCCTCTTTATTGAAGGGTTTTGGTGATTGCTAAAGTTTCATTTTAAAATATAATTTGAAGATGAAATGTGAAATGTATCAATTCAAATTTATCTATGAACTATTTGCCCTGGGACCTTGCTATAAATTTAATAGTATACTGCGTATGAAATTTAGTGTAATATATACGCTTTTAGGATTTTATAGAATCATAATTTTAGAGTAGGAAGAGACCACAATGAATTACAGTTGACGCTTGATTAAGACGGGTTCGAATTCTGTGGGTTCACTTATACATGGTATTTCCTTGACCTCTGTCATCACTAAGACAGCTAGACCACCCCCTCCTCTTCCTCCTTCTCAGCTTACTCAACATGAAGTGGATGAGGATGGAGACCTTCACGATGATCCACTTCCACTTAATAAATATTAAGTGTATTTTCTCTTCCTTATGATTTTCTTTATAATCTTTTCTTTTTTCTAGCCTCCCTTTTTTGGTAAGAATACAGAATAAAATACATGTACAAAATATGTATTAGTCATGTATTTAGGTTATTGATCAGGCTTCTTGTCAACAATAGGCTATTTGTAGGTAAGTTTTGGGGGAGTCAACAATTATATGTGGATTTTCAATGGTGTGGGGAGTCCACACCTCACCCTCTATGTTGTTCAAGGGTCAACTGTGTTTAATTCAATTCCTAAAGAAACCAAGGTCTAGAGAGGTTGAGTAACTGATTTTGAGATTCCAGGTTAGCCAGTGGAAGACCTGGGAATGCATGGAGCACACTTTCAAGAAATTAGTGTGGGATGAGAGAATGAATGAAACAGCATGGTCCTGATGTATATAGTCCAGTGTCTTAGTCAGGGATCTCTAGAGGGACAGAATTAATGGAATATATACACACATATATATAATATTATATATATATGAACTTTCATTTTATATATATATATCTCTATATATGCACACACACACACACACACACACACAAACACACACATGTATGGTGCAGTGAGCAGCAGGACCTAGATCACATCTGTAGCATTTCAGTAACACTTTCAGCCCTGAAGATATGGATGACCTGCAGAAGTGATTACCCCTCACATAAAGCTGCAAACACATCCTTGCCATAGGACATGGAAGATCTGAACGAGTTGCAGTGGAAGCCCAAGGAAGAACAGACCTGGCTGCCGCCCCACGCAAAGGAGGTGAACCCCATGCCAAGACAAGTATACAAGTTGCAACAGTATCTGAACCTAATGCCATCTCAGAAAATAGCAATAAAGCAATGCCCCATTGCAGGATAGTGCATTCTGGAAAATTTAGTTCCAGCTTACTTAGGTCGACAAAGTACAAAATCACCATGTCCATTGTGCTATACTCCTATAACTACCAGAGATGCATGAGAATAGCTCCTGCCCTTGCACTCGGACTGGAACTTCCACCATCAACTCTCCTGGTTCTCCAGCATTTAGATTGTAGATCTTGAGACTCCTCAGCCTCCAAAATCATTGAAGCCAATTTCTTACATTTTTTTTCTCTCCTTCTTCTCTCTCTGTCTCTCTCTCTCTCTCTCTGTGTGTGTGTGTGTGTGTGTGTGTGTGTGTGTGTCTTTACTCTGGCGAATCCTGACTACTACAAGCAGGCTGCAGTTGGGTATTATTTCCCTTCTCCTGGGTCAGTTAGGCTCTGGTAAAATCTCCTCGGGTTAGGCTCTAGCGAAATAGCTTCTTTTCAGGATAGACATTAAGAACAGAATGTTCTGTCCAAAATTCAAAATAGTTACTTTTCTCCCTTCCAGTAAGGAAAGCATGAAGGATTTTTTTTTTTTTTTTTTTTTTTTTTCCCCTCAGCTCTTCAATGTACGAACCTGGCAGGGCTACTGGAGGTAAAAACCACGAGAGTGTGGGCCCCCTCTAAGTCCGAGTTCTTAACTCTCAGACTTGTTCACAGTGACCCTTCAACAATTAGTCAATTACATTTCAGGTTGTCCTGTCCCTGTACTGGTTCTGACAAAGTTTTTGCCCGTAAGTTTGAAAAACTAATTCGTTTTAAAATTAAAAATATAAAGGTAAATTTTAGTATAATAAGAAATGAGATAAAGAGAATTAATAAAATGAAATATAGTTCTTTTAAAAGCCTAATGAATGACAGTTTACTTGCAAGATGGATTTAAAGCGAGAGAGAGAGAAATGGCTCAAATAATCAATAGCAAGAGTAAAAGTTGTGACATTACTGTAGCTGTTTTATGCATTATAAAAATAGGATATCATAACAAATTTATATCAAATGTAAAACGTTTGAGAAAATGGACAAATCTGAGGAACTGCATATAATTATGGTCTTACCTACATTTAAAAAATTTTAAAGGCATCTTATACGACTAAATAACTTGAATAAATAGTGAAAATGTTTTTGGAATGCAAAGACTCTAATGCCTACAGTGGGAAGGTTTACCAAATATCTAGAGTTAATATAGTTAGCAAATGTTGAAGCAACAACTCTACAAGTCATGCAATATTCTACTACACTTCTAGTTTGTCGAGAGTTTTTATTATGAATATCTGTTGAGCTTTGTCAAATTCTTTCTCTGCATTTATGGAAATCATATTTATCTTGTACTCTATCAGTGCAGTATATTTCATCAAAAGTTTCTTTTTAATGTAAAACCAATCAACTGTGCTTTCCTGGCATAAAAGCCTATTGCTGGAATTATTTGCTAATATTTTGTTAAAATGTCATTATCTATGCTAATAAAAGACATTTTGCTCCGTAGGCTTCTTTACTCTCTCCCTTTCCGTCCCCCTACCTCCCCATCTCAATTCCTCCCTCCACTTCTTTGTGTACTTTGTTTCCCACGCAACATATTTCCAGATTATGCTGATTCACTAAAATGGTTTGGAAACTGTTGCATTATCTTATTTTCTCAAGTTTTTTTATTTTTGCATAAAATTGGTATTGTTGCATTCTTAAATATTTGACAAAGTATACAGAGGAAGCTATCTAGGCCAGAGTGTTCTTTGTAGGAAAGAATGTGATAACAAATAATTCTGAAGTCAGCATATTTAACAGATGTAGGGCTATTCAGATTTTATATTTATCTCGAGTTGATTTTAATAAGTTGTGATTTTTAAGGAATTTGTCTGTTTTGACACTTTCACCAAGTTTATTGGTATAAAGTTCTTTTTACCATGTTTTTATTCTTTTGATATCTGTTGGATCTGTGATAATGTTCCCTCATTCCTTCCTGCTATAGGTAATTTATGTTTCCCTCTATTTTTTTCTTGATAAATTTGACAAATTGTTTAACAAATACCTTGCAATTCTTAGAGAGGTGGGGCCGTTTGGGTGGTAATGAAGTCAGGAGGGCAGGGCCCTCCTTATACAATTAGTGTGCTTATAGAATAGGCCCAAGGGAGCACTTGGCCCCTTCTACTATGTGACCACACAACAAGATGTTACCATCTGCAAATCAGAAAATGAGTACTCCCCAAATGCTGAATCTGCCAGCATGTTGATCTTAAATTTCCCAGCCTCCAGAGCTGCGAGAAAATAATGTCTGCTATTTTATAAGCTACTCAGTCTATGATATTTTGTTATAGCAACCTGAACAAACTAAGTCAAAAATTGGTACCATGTTTGGGGTATAACAAATATCTAAAATATGCAAGTGGTTTTTGAATTGAGTAGTCGGTAGTGTTTGAAAGAACTTTGAGGGGCATGCTAGAAGAAGGCCACATTGCTGTGAATGGACTAACCATACAGAGTGATTGTGGTGAGGGCTCAGAAGAAGAGAGATGTAGGGAAAGCCTCAGTCTTCTTAAAGAATACTTAAGTGGTTATGATCAGAAAGTTGGTGGAAATAACACAGTAAAGGTCATTCTGACGATGTCTAAAATGAAAATGATGAACATTTAATTGGAAACTGGAGGAAAGGTAAACTTTGCTATAAAGTGGCAAGTAATTTGGCTGAATTATGTTTATGTCTTAGTTATTTATGGAAGGTAGAATTGTAAGTGGTAAAATAGGACTTTTAGCTGAAGAAATTTTTAATCAAAGTGTTGAAAGTGCAGCTTGGCTACTCTTGAGTATTGACAGTAAAATGCAAGAAGGGAGAAGCAATATAAAGAAAGAACTTTTATTAAAAATAAGAGAAAAACTTAAAGCTTAAAAATAATGTATCAGCCTGTCCATACGGTAAAAAATGAGAAAAATGTGTTTGGGAGAGAACAGATAGTGCAGCCAAGGGACCTTTGGATAAGAATTGGTGTGGATCTGTGAGGTGGCATTCAACAAGACAATGGAAGAATGAACTTTAAGGCATTTCAGAGACTGTAGGTGCTCCCCTTCCCATCACAGGGCTAGAGTTCCAGAGCCTGATTTTAAAGGTGGGGACAGGAGTGCCCATGGGACCTTGGTACTGGCTCTCCATGCTGCCTCAAGGCTCTGCTACTTGAACTTCATCACTGTATTTCTTGGCTACACTGGTGGGTCCCTGCACAGCATGCACAGTACCCAGCAAAGCTCCACCTAGATTTCAGAGGATGCCCAGAGAACCACAAAGCCTAAGCAGAAAACTACCATGGGGGTGAAGCCAACACAGAGAGTCCCCACTATGGCAATACCCAATGGAATCATGGGACAGGCTGCCCCTGAAACCCTAGACTGGTAGAGCTGATTTCCAGCCTGGGAGAGCTGCAGATGTCAAACGCAGGGACACAGCTACCATGGAAGTGGGACCACTGCAGAGAATCACTGCAGGGATGTGGCTGTGCAAAGCCATGGGGACCGGGCCACCGCCCTAATGTGGATCCAGAATGTGGAACCTCCACCCCAGTGAGCCTAGAGGACAGAGCTTCTAGTAAAATACATAAATATATTTATATATCTAGTAAAATGTAAATATATATATATTCTCAGGCCTTAAAGTTATAGACTTACTTAGGATCGGTTACTCCTTTCTCTTATTCTATTTTTCTCCTTTGGATGGGAATATTTATCCTATGCCAGTCCCATCATTGTATTTTGGAAGCATATAATATGTTTGATTTCACAGGTTTACAGCTGGAGGGGAATTTGCCACAAGACTTTGAGACTCAGCCATACCTGATTTAGATAATATTTAGATGAGGCTCTGGACCTGAGACTTTCCAGTCGATGCTTAAATTAATGAAGACATTTGACACTATTGTGGCAGAATGAATACATTTTGCATATGAGAAGTACACGATATAGGAGAACAGGACAGAATGCCATGATCTGAATGTTTGTGTCCCCCTCATATTCATATGTTGAAATCCTAACCCACAAGGTGATGGTATTAAAACTGGGGGCCTTTTGGGAGGTGATTAGACCATGAAGGTAAAATTTTCATGAATGCAGTTCGTGCCCTTTTGAAAGAGGCCTCAGAGAGCTGCCTTCTTCCTGCCACCATGTGAGCACATAGTGAGATGGTGTCATCAATGAAGCAGGAGACAGACCCCTGACCAGGCACCAAATCTACCTGCACCTTGACCTTGACCTTCCCAGTCTCCATAACTGTGAAAAATAAATTTTTGTTTTTTATAAGCTACTCAGTCTTTGGCATTTTTTTCTAGTAGCTGGAATAAACTAAGATCTGTCTCTTATACACATCTAGATGTGTATAAGAGACAGTATATATATATTCTCAGGCCTTAAAGTTATAGACTTACTTAGGATCGGTTACTCCTTTCTCTTATTCTATTTTTCTTCTTTGGATGGGAATATTTATCCTATGCCAGTCCCATCATTATATTTTGGAAGCATATAATATGTTTGATTTCACAGGTTTACAGCTGGAGGGGAATTTGCCACAAGACTTTGAGACTCAGCCATACCTGATTTAGA
>NW_012101754.1:3610314-3613243 GCF_000951045.1 Mandrillus leucophaeus | reverse complement strand
TGTATTTCTAGAGCCTAGGGTAATTCTGAGTAAAAATTACTAACGCAAATATTGGTTTAATGAATAAATGAATCAAAAAAATAAAATGAATCAAAAATCAAAGTAAATGAATAAAAAAACCAAAAGGGGAATACATGAAAATAACAAGCCTTTAAGGTTTTCAGACAGAACCATTCCACTAATTTGATTTCTCAAAATAGTACACAGCCATTTTCTTCATTGCATTATGAAATATCTCTGTACAAGAGGAGCACATAGATGAACTGATTGCACTAGTTTTTACTTTTTCCAACAACTTTGAAGAAGGCAACTGTAAAAGTATAGAAGGATACTTTATTATTACATTGAATACTACCTTCATTCTCTTTGAACAATTTCTACAATGTAGTATTATATTTATGCTTTCAAACATCCTGTGAATCGTAATTGTGGAAAAAAGCAGCCTGTCATCTCCCTTCCCCCAGCTGAAACTTTGATATGATTTCCGTTCTACTTAATGAGCTGACTGCATCTGGATACTAGAACTGCACCTCACATTTATTTAACTGTGGAATTCAAGAATATTGATTTTAGCCTATATAATAGTTGAGTCCCTAGTTATTCTGGAGATTACTTACTCACTTTCATGATGTCTACCCTTGAAGAAGAGAGATCAATAAGACACTCCTGCCCATGATCTCCTGAGTTGAACTTCTGCCATTTTCCCCAAAGGACACACATATCTGAAACTCATTTCCTCTGCATTACCACAAAGTCTATGGTTCTTGGCCTTCTGGGAACCCCTCAATATTAATTTGTTTAGTTAAGCTTTTACCTAACTGATGAGGTGAAAAAGAGTAATTGAATTAGTAGCAAATTCTAATGTATATTTATATTGCTATACTTCTGAACATATTCATAAATTTCCATCACAGAATTCCATTTTATTAGTTAAATATAGCCATGATGAGTACTATTTCCTTAAAATCTCTCGTGAATTGATTTCCTGTTTTTAAAACTTTTTTTTCAGATATCCTGTATAGATTTAATAAGGTAGAACTAGGTCATTAAGCACCCTGCCATCGCATGCATTTGAATATAACACGGATATGTTTTATCTAGTTCCCAGTGATGAAAGCCGAGGAGACAGTATTGTTCTATAAAGCAACTTCAATGCTGCTCCCAAAACACAGTGTTATTATAATAATTCACTATATTTCACATGAAACAGGAACCAAAATGGTATTTACTGCAGTATAAAGAAAGTCAATATTTGGCCAAACATTAAGATTTTATTCAAAAGTTTCTTTGCCAGATATAAAGAGCAATAAGGTCGATTATTAATCTATTAAGTAAATGAAATTGAAAGAAGATGGATTACATCAAATTTGCATGATTCACAGATATATAAATATTTGAGGAAGTTACTTGGAATTCGTAGTTTTATAACTGTTGTGGGAAAATTCTGCTTGACTGTGTTTTTATTAAAAAATATTCTGTAAACATCTCTTCAAACACCTCAAAATAAATACTTAGAGGTAAATCTTTGTGTAGTTTACACATTTGAATTAATACTTAGAGTGATGCTTTCAGTTTGTCTGATGCAGTGGTGTTGTGTTGATAATGGCATTCCCCCATATTTTCTATTTATTGTGATACAAATATCTAATACGTTATGCTGCTTCCCTGATTAAATAAAATCTTGAACAAAGAAGTGGGAATTCTCACAGAAATGATTCTATTTATGGAACCAATATACTTTGCTGACATCATGAATTTTTTTAAAAAGCAAATTTTTCCATATCCTGAAGAAATCCATTCAATGTATTGAATTATCACTTCTCAATTATGCTTCCCCTTGATGATATAGTTAACATAGAAAAGCAATAAATATTTCTTTGATGTAATATGCATATCAAGAGAAATATTTTGCAATCAGGTCTTATAAAATCCAGTTGACATAAAAACTAATGATGTCCTGCTCAGCTGTTTTTTAAAAATGTACCTCCTAATATACATGTGATGGCTACATAGCATTATTTTCTTTTGCCAGCTCTTGACTGAAAAAAGTATGCCAGAATTTTGAAAACTCTGCATGGGGTTAACGTGCACATAATAAATAATGACGGAAAACGGGGCAGGCCTAGTGGTGTACATGACGGAATAATATCCACTTAAGCCGGCACAGTTATGTGCCCCTTTTCCCCTAAGCTGAGTAACTCCCAGCACAATGGCCGCTGGCAAATTCTCACAGGAACACCGAGTCTGCCGTTTAGATGCCATCTGCAAGGCAGCTGAAAAGTGGCTGAGCCTTCCTTTGTTGTTCCTATATGATGTTATGTCTTAGTTAATAACTGAGAATTCAGGTTAAAAAGAAGGATGAATCCCTCTGATGTCATTCTCTTTATTGTGTCTGAAGATCTGTGCCCCACCACCCACCAGGCTTTTTCCTCACTGACCCGTGTTTGCCTTCTGTCCCCGCCACTTCCCACTGGGTTATTGATGTGCTGCTCTGCCCGGGAAGCTGGTGCTCTCCCTGCACTTTGTTAAGCTGACACCACGGGCAAACACAGGCTTTTGTTGTACTGTATGCAAAGAAGGATGTTTGAGGACGGGGAGGCTGAATATCCCAGTTAAACTATTTCTTAGGGAAGCTAGAGAGAGACGGGCAAACATCTTATTACACATTCTCCTTATTCCAGATGATACCTGAAAGTGTATTCTGTTCCCAGGGAAGGCAAAGGTCGATTCTTCCCTATGATCAAGAGAGTCCTTTTTGCATACTGTGAAACGGGTGACTTAAGAGGTCTGCAAAGCTCAAGACAAACCGGCATTGATTTAATAGCAGTAAATGTATACTTCTACCATTAATCATCTGTGTTTTCTGTTTTACAGAATGAGAAGTATTGCTCTAAGTTTTGTTTAGATTTAAACACGGTTTATGCAATTT